>NW_026055994.1:0-166639 GCF_023758025.1 Alternaria triticimaculans | reverse complement strand
AACTATATAGTTCTAAAATAGATATTTTATTAATTCTAAAGAATAACTCTTTTAGAATAAATAAAAATCTTTTTCTTTTAAATATATTAATTACTTAGAACAAGTAATAATATAAATAAAATATATTCTAATAAAGCTATAAGCGTCTAGCTAGGCTTATAACCTGTAAAGAATAGATAAGTAATAAGAACTATTCTCTAATAATAGAATATAGCTTTATTAGAATAAAGTAGTTAAATACTATAATAAATAGTATAACTAATAAAGATTGCAATAATTAATTGCAAAGTAGATAGTAGGTAAAAGGTAATAATATTATTACTAAGTAAAGAATAACTATAGAGAATTGCTATTTCTTTTATAGAAAATAGCTACTAGAATAATTACGTAAATATCTACTTATTTCTGCCTAAAAATAAGAATTTATAATTAAATCCGCTTAATTTCTATTAATTCCTAGATTTATAATCTAAGTCTGCTAAATCCTTCTTATCTTCTAGATTTATAATCTAGACTAGTACTAATTATATTAGTCTATACGTTGTACTGCATAAACTAATAATTAGTTTATTACTAGATCTTTTAGTAATTGTAGAAAAAGAGATAAGAAAATAAGAGTTATTAAATTACGTAATAACTCTAATATTAACTAGGCTAAGACAAATAGAGGTATTTTAGAATCTTCTAGTGTAGTAGATTAAAACTAGCTACTAAAGTCTTAATTACGTAAGCAATTAGATTTACTAGGAATTTTTCTAATTTGTTAAAAAATTATAATAAGTGCAATCTTAACAAAGCTTAATAATAATAAAAAGATAATAATAACTAAGTTATTATAATCTTTACACTTCTTAATAGTAATTTAAATAGTTTCTAGCTTTTTTATATATCTATAATAAATTTTTATATAGTAAATATTATAGCCTAGTTTAGATTAGAGAATAGTATATAATAATTTAGTACTATTATATACTATTTTACTTAATTATAAAAAATTTATATTTTAAGACTATTAAATTTTATAAATAGATAACTTCTAATAGGTTTTCTAAGTATATCTTTCTATTATATAGTATATAGAATATATCTAAAGTTTCTCTTTTACTCTCTTTATAATATCTAAACTTATCTATAGCTTATTTATATAAAGAATAGATAGATAACAAGAACTATTCTCTAATAATAGAATATAGCTTTATTAGAATAAAGTAGTTAAATACTATAATAAATAGTATAACTAATAAAGATTGCAATAAAGTAATTACAGAGTAAATAATAGATAAAAGGTAATAATATTATTACTAAGTAAAGAATAACTATAGAGAATTACTATTTCTTTTATAAAAAATAGCTACTAGAATAATTGCGTAAATATCTGCCTATTTCTGCCTAGAGATAAGAATTTATAATTAAATCTACTTAATTTCTATTAATTTCTAGATTTATAATCTAAGTCTGCTAAATTTTTCTTATCTTTTAGATTTATAATCTAGACTAGTACTAATTATATTAGTTTATGCGTTATATTACATAGACTAATAATTAGTTTATTACTAGATCTTTTAGTAATTGTAGAAAGAGAGATAAAAAAGATAAGAGTTATTAAATTACGTAATAACTCTAATATTAACTAGGCTAAGATAAATTAAAGTGTTTTAGAATCTCTTAGTGTAGTAGATTTAAACTAGCTACTAAAATCTTAATTACGTAAGCAATTAGATTTGCTAGAAATTTTTCTAATTTATTAAGAAATAATAATAAGTGTAATCTTAACAGAGCTTAATAATAAAAAGATAATAATAACTAAGTTATTATAATCTTTACACTATAGCTCTAGTTAGCTATTATAATAATACTATTTATAATTTTATAGTTATAATCTTTAAAGAAAGTTTTACTCTTATAAATAGCTTTAATATAATTACCTATTTACTTCTTAGTTAGACTTCTAGAAAGACTAGTAACCTTCTTAGACTCTAAACTAAAAGTATTAAAACGCTTATACTTAAAAGAATTAATATATATAATATATTAAACTTATAATTATACTTGTTCTAAATATATACTTTATTATTAGAATTATTTAAAAAGTTATTACTAAGTATACCTAAGTTTTTACTAAGTATACCTAAAGCTCTAATAGCTATATTATATCTTTAGATTTCTAAGAGTAACTTATAGAATAGAAGAAGCGCGCTTTTACTAAGATCTTAGTATATATAATCTAACTATAAACTTTAAGAATATATTACTTTATTAGTTATAAGCTAATAAGTACTTATAATTATATTATAGTTCTCTTAGAGATTATTATTAAAAATCTTTTATAAAGTACTTTAGTGTTATAATAGCTCTATAGCTAGCTTCTATTTAAAAGCTTTAACTACGTTATAAATAGTAGCGCTAATGCTTTAAGTTTTAGCTTATTAATTTTTAAGAGTAGATAAAACTTTAAGTTAAATATTTTTTAGTATACTAGTAATAGGTCTTACTTTTTTAAAACTAGCTTTTAGGCTCTAGAATTATTAGTTTACTAATATATAGTTATATTATAGAAATTTATTTTTATAGAACTAGTTTTATATAAGTTATTACAGTATAGAATTAATATAAATATAAAAGTTTTTTATAAAATAATAAATATTAAGTTTATAATTATTTATAAGTTCTAATTATAAAAAAAAAAATAGTAAAGTAAAATAATATTATTAATTTTTTTTTAAGTAAGATTTAATATATATTAGAAATTAGTTTTATAAGTAAGCTACTAAGCTTATAACTTCTAGAGCTAGAGAAATAATTAATAACTAGAGATACTTAAGTATATTATATTAAATTACTACTAAAAAAATTAAAATAACATCTCTATTTATGTATCTTAGAGCTAAGTAATTATATATCTATAATTATGTTATTTCTACTACTCTCTAACTTTTATACTTAGATGTATATAATTACTAATATTTATAAAATTATTCTTTAAGTAAGATTATATAAGTAGTTAATAATAGACTTTCTAAAGAAACTAAAAGTATCTATAATAACTAAAAATTAGCTACTCTTTGTAAAATCTAAAGTAACTATATATAGAGTTAAGCTACTCTACTTCTAGCTAATACTAAAGGTAGTAACTAGATTTTTTTAAGATATAAGGCTTTTATAAGCCTTTAGGCCTATACTAGCTACTTTTATAAAGCTTATACCTACTTATATAAGTAATTATATTATACCTTATACTATATACGCGTTATTTTACTTTTATCTAATTATTTTACTTATATTTAAAGTTTTAGTATTTCTTACTAAGACTTAGAGTAGTAAGCTAATATAAAATATTATATTAACTTTCTTTACGTAGAACTCTAAACGCTAATCTTTATAATTACTATAATTATATTATATACTATAGCTAATTAGATAGCTTTCTAATTTAGCTAACTAAGTATTATACTTTTATTCTAAGATTATAACCTTTAGAGCTATATAAATTAAGTAATTATATAGTTTTATATAATATGTCTAAAAATTATAATACTACTATAATAGTATATATAAAAGTTTTTTTATAAAGAATTTAGTCTATATTTTAAAAGTATAGTTCTAAAATCTATATTACTTTAGTAGTATTAAGCTAATAAGTATATAAAGATAGATTATAAATAGCTATATAGACTAAGTTATTATATACTAAGCTTAATAGTAGCTTTATAGCTCTTTTATTCTATAAAAGACTTTAGCTCTACTAGAATAGTAGTAGATAAGTTATTAGCTATTACTTAATTTCTCTTATAATTAAGTAATATCTTATTTTAAATTATCTTACTTTAGTAGTAGAAGATATTACTTTTCTTTCTACTAGCTTTATAATTATAATATATCTAGTTTACTCTTTATTAACTACTTTATATCTTTAAAAATCTAATACTTAAAGTACTTTTTTTACTTTAATAATAGTAAACACTAACTTTTACTATAGTTAAGACTCTTAATAAAATATTAACTAGAGATATTAGAAAATAGTAGAAGATTCTAAAACTACTTTTTATAATATCTCTCTCTAGCTTTATTTTATATATCTTTATTATTCTATTTACTATATATTAAAAAAGTAAGTATTTCTATATTCTTACGTAGCTATTTATAATATCTTATCTACTATAGTTATATATTCTAAAATCTATCTATAGTAATACTATAATATCTTTCTACAAGAATCTAAGTAGTAAAATATATAATCTAATTAATCTATATTATCTAGACTTTCTAGATAAAAAGAGTTAGTATTAGAAAATAGATTACGTATATTATTATTACTAATAGTTATACTTATATTACTATTCTTAGTTACTATACTTAGTGTTCTATTAAATATACTCTTAGTCTACTTTAGTACTTCTACGTATAAGTCTATATATATATATACTTTCTTAATAAGTTACTCTAGTATAATAAAAGTACTATTTATATTATTAATAGTTAAAGTAGATAGTACCTTATACTATTTATATCTAAAGATTCTTTATAGCGTATATCTACTCTTTTCTAGTATTTACTACTAATTACCTTATTTATATAACCTAACTATAGATTAGTAATAAATTTACTAGCTAGGTAATTGTTAAAGAGAAAGACGTTAGTTATCGCGTTAAGAGAGCTTGTCTAGATTCTAATGTTACTTAGAGAAGCTAGAACCTTTTAACCTAGTTAGTAGAACAGGTCTTTACTAATGTAGTAGTGCAGACTAGTGTACTTAGGTCTCGGAGCTATGTTCTCGGATTTGGAAGACCGTGAATTGAAGTTTTGTTAGACCTGGAGTAGGATGGGAGGAAAGCCGTGCGGCATAGCTTCATATTGACTATTACCTCTGTCGCTAGCCAAGCCGCTTGTAACGAACGGTCAGCTTGGCAGCACTAACTACTTCTATAACGCGAGCGAAAGCAAATGTTTAGACACCGACTCCTCCCTCAAAATGCCCATTGCTCCAACCACTTCCTGATCACCTCCGCATCCACAGCTCTGCCCCCACGCAACGTAGCGCTCACAGACTCCGTCCTCCTCGTATCCAACGCCGGCAATCCAATCGATTCCGGTCTGAGACTCTGGTAAAAGTCCAACAACTTGAGCCCAGGGACGCGCTCCGCATTCTCCTTCGTCTGCGGGATACGCGCCAATTCATCGACCCAGTCGTTATACTCTACAATCTCCATGTCGTCCTTGTTGTCCTGGGTGTAATAGTCTCGAATGACAGGGTACAGCTTGTCCCAGCTAGTGGTGTGCGGATTAACCAGATGGTATACCTGCACAGGCTCGGGTTCTGAGACGGTAGCGTTGGCGATGTCAATGACAGCTCCGGCTGCAACGTCCATGGGCACCCAGTCCACTCGATCCATATTACCTAGCGTCCGCGGCAGCTTCTTCAAGACCTTGCTGGTGTGGACTATAGTCGGCAGCCACTCATGGCGATTCCACGCTGCACCACCCGCGTCAGTACTTGGTCCCGCAAGTTGTCCCGCACGCACGATGGCCGTCTTGATGCCCAGGCGATGCGAGGCCGTGGCCAGGATCTCAGATGCGACATACTTGGACTCGCTGTAGCCCTGGGGTATCGTGATTGCGCTGTCGAAGAGCGTGGCGATTGATTCTGGGACGGCGGATCCATCTTGCACGACGCTACGCCAGTCGCTCACACTGGCGATCGAGGAGATGAAGATGATGGGTGTTTTGTGAAGCGAGGCAGACGCGAAATTTATCGCGCGATAGGTGCCTGCTACGTGTGTGGCCTCGTAGGATTCGAGCGAGAGGTTGAAGTCGACAGACCAGGCAGCGTGGATGAACGATGTAGCAGTAGACAGAAGACGCTCGTAGGTAGCGTCTGGGAGTCCGAACTGGTCGGCACTGAAGTCTGTCTTGAGGAACTCGGCCTTGCTGAAGTCGGCGTTTGGGTCGTGATAGCGGGTAAAAGACTCCTTTTGTCGTACTTCGGCGTTGTCCGAACGGTTCAGGCAATAGACTCTCTCGACCTCTGGGTTTCGAAGCAGTTGCTCCAACATGTGACTGCCCAAACTACCTGTTGTGCCGGTAACAATCACAGTTTGCTTGCGTGGACGAGTGACCGCACTAGTCATGCTCTTTGGTCGGACCATATCCTTAGTGTACTTCCTGACCATCGCGCTGAGTTTCTCCTCTCGGGTCTGTGGCAAGCGTGCCTGCACGGGCGAGTTGCTCACGGTCTGTGACAACGCCGCAGCCAGTTGCTTGACCGAAGGATTGCTGTAGATCATCGATGAGGTCACTTCGGCACCACGAACGGCCTTGTTGAGCGCGTTGGTGAGTGCGAGCACATCAAGAGAATCGACACCCAGGCTGAATATCTCGACATCGTCTGCCACGTCGTCACCGAATGAGGGAAGATTGCGTGCGAAGACAGCTCGAATCTTGCCTGCCAATGCGACATCGCCATCAGCATTCTGGTTCGGGTCGCTCGAATAGCCCTCATCCGCGTAAAGGGCTTCAATCTCGTCCTTGAAAGCGGCAACGGTCTGGAGACGAATGGTTGAGCCCTTGCCGGCGCGGACGAAAGGTTTCTGGTCTTTCGCAACGGCAACCTTCGTCTGATAGATCCGGGCGTGCGCGGGCGCTTCACGATTTGCTTGCTCTACCATCGGCCAGATGTGATCGATCAAGGCAGAGGGGTCTTGCGTGCCGGCTCGTGACCACTCTGGTTCGATAAGAAGACCGGCCTGGAACTTGCCTGAGCCAACGACTAGGGCACCCTTCACCCACGGATGCGACTCAAGCAGCTTCTCCGTGCTTACAGGGTTGAACTTTTCGCCATTGCTCAAGACGATGATGTCGTCTCGTCTTCCACTGTACTTCCACAGATGAGGCTTCGATGGATGGCGACTGAACAGATCCTTGGTGCGCCATTCGGATATCTCTGGAAAGGTGTGGAAAACTGCCTGGTATCTGGTGTCTTTGGGTTTGATGACCATTTCGTGCAAGTCGTCACCAGCAGGCTCCATGACGACGCCCGCAGCAGCACCCCAATGGAAGTAGCCCCATTCTTCTGGCTTGGATGGGAGCAAGGTGCTTATAAACATGGCTTCTGTGCTGCCAAGGGTTGTCATCAAGTTCGTCACTTGACAAAGCTTGTCACCAGCCCCTGGACCGAGAGGCGCACCGCCAAAGAAGACGTACTTGAGCTTCCCCATTGTCTCGATGCCTTTGGGCGTTGCAGCAATATCCTCCAGTACCGACGGTGGGAAGATACCACAAAAGGGTTTTACCGCCTCGATCACGTCAATGACCAAGCCTGCGCTCAAAGGCTTGTCCGCTGGTAATCGCACGATGGTGCCACGGGACATGATAGATCGCAGCATTACGATTACCCCCATGCCATGGAAAAAGGGAGCGGCAGCAAGCATGGGCCGTGGATCTGCTAGAAAAGGCTTGCTGGTTTGTTCATGTCCATCTTCCGGACTGAGGTGCGCTTGTTCATACAACGTATTCAAGCCACCAACAGTCTCGTAGATAGGCTTTGGGAGACCTAAAGTTGCTGTCAGTGGATTGGGACGACGTGAAGAGCAAAGTTGAATGAGATGATAGAATTCGTACCTGTTGAACCCGAAGTGTGCAAGATCAAGCTATGAGCGGTCACGTCACGATTTTGTCTGCCAGGGTAGTGCTCCGTGGGAAGACTTGGATCAACCAGCTCTTTAGTAGTGGGCGTCTCGTAGATCCTGAGACTAGGCACCGCCCCTTTGATTGCCTGGACCTGCGGCATCATATCGACTGTGGTCAAAAAGATGGTGCACTCTGTCTTTTCCACGAGTGACTTTTGACCATCGAGCGAGTTCCGGGGCGATGTGAATAGCGGTATGTAACCTGTCTTCAGGCATGCTGCTAGTACCACAAGATACCGTAGATCGTTCGCGCTATGCAATGCGTAAGTATGCAACATTTGTGACCGACAAGCAGATAAGATTGCCCACTCACCCCATATAGCCGATTGTCTGGCCCACCTTTTCGGCCACACCACACGTTCGCTCAATCCATCGCGACATGTTGTTCACTGCACGCGCAAGATCGGCGAATGTGACGTGGTCCCATCCTTCGTCCAGGCTGCTGCTTGAACGCGGGACTATAGCCCATGTTGAGTTAGGAACAGCCTCAGCTGCAGAGTCGATATAATCGGCAACGGTATTTTGCTGTCCTCCTGTATGCTGCTTTTGATGTGTTGTTGCCATGGCTAAGATTATATATCGATGCCGAATGTGGATGGTACGATTTGTTTAGCGTTGTTTCTAGGAAGGGACGCAGTCCGACAGGCAGCGACGAGTGAGATAGCTTGTCTCGATGGGTAGTATACGTGAGTGTTGATTCGGATAACTTTGAGTGATAACAAGATCGGCCTTGGGTTATGAGATTGATGTCTTCCATTCTGAGGGACTACGAGCTAGATATACTTCGGCGGGCGCTAGCAGGTAAGGTCGAAAGCTTATGCCAGCGAAGAGCGCGGCCGCGAAATGCTGTGATGTTTCACCGGAAGCATGTCCTGTCGCCATGCCGAACGTTGTCCGAACAATTGCGGTGGAGCATGAGGCATGAGAGTTGCGCGATATACAGCAGGGGGGCGGCTCGTTAGAATCATCCATGAGGAGTCTGTTCCGTTATATGGACAACGGCCGATTCGATCTAGTCGCTGCAAGTGATTAATATCTTGTGTAAGATGCTACGCGTCACCACGAACGGTCAAGATTAGTTGTAGTGCGCGAAGTTGTTGTGTATGGATGACGCAGTCATGGAGATCCCTGTGCCTATCACCTCGGCCGAGCGAGCGTTGTGATTATTGAGCGTGCCATGAAGGTCGGATGCTGGCGGCTACCACTCACGGCAAGGAACTTACTCTCAGGACAAGTAATATACTTTGTACGAACGGTTGTGAGACATTTACTGTCGTCGTACATCGAACTTTAGACTCGGCGCATTCAAGCATAAGCATCAAGAAGGAACGGCCCGATGAGCGCCACGAAGCTTGACTAAGCGCTATGATGGCGCAACCCCACCTGTGATAGATCCGAGCGACACGCGCGCGCTATCGGATATGTTCCTACATCCTCGTCGACCCATCTAGGCGCTTCAGTAAGCTCAGCCAGGGTTCATCGGCTTGAAATGTTGATATTACATTGCATCACGCTTTGCGCAAGAAACTGCCGAAAATGTCTTCCACAGAAAGACCGTATTACGGATGGTATCAAGTAGTCGGGTATCAAATAGAGCATCGAACGCCGTCTTTCGCATCACCTCATCCTGCAGCAGGTGCAACCCTGGGCGTTTCCTTTTCCTTCTCTCTTCTCTGCGAACCCTTCCTACGTCTTCGCTCCGGCTTATACACATCGTTGAAGTTGATGTTGACAGCCAGCATCTTCAATTCACCGTCAGGCGAATGCACCAGATCTCCGAGCAGGATGCTGATTCTTGCTCGGAAATCTTCCGTCAACTGACTCAGACGCTTTTGTAGGGCTGGTAGAACATCATCTTCGGCCGAACCAGTCATGCCGATCTTGAGGAGTGGGGGTGGGAAAGGCGACTCGTCCTGGCGAGAAGCCGCACGAGAGTGTGTGGGAGCGAAGGGATCTGAAGATGAGCGATCTTTCTCAGAGAGACCCCACCGACCTGCTGCTGTACGTGTCTCGATCTTGGCCGCGTGCTCTTGTCGGCGCGTGAACTCAGCGACTGAGAATGAGTACAAGCCATCCACCGCATCTTTGTATGCCAGCATCGTCTTCAGCAACTCATGAAGCTGCCCTGTGAAGTCGATACTAGAGCTTCCGAGAAGACCTTTGCGCGTGATGTTGTTGAGGTATATCGCATGCGCTTCAATCATGTCGTCCAGCGTGCTCTCCGGCTTGTTGAGCGCTCTCTGTAGATCGATCCATGATGACTCTATGACTTCGAATAGGATATAGTGCTGCAGCTGGTTGACAAAATGTACCATTTCAGCCATTGCGCAGCGTGCTTTCTTCCAATCCGCGCCGAGTTTATCGGCTACGGTGCCGAGAACACCACGCGCACCAGTCATGCATCTGCGCCATGTTGAGCCAAGAGCAAACTCGACACGCTTGACGCGCCAGAGGAAGTTGAAAACTTTGAGGTATTGCTTGGAACCGAATGGCGTGACGATGACATCGACAGGTGCATCAATCTTATATTCAAGCGTGAAGACGTCCCATCCAATCTCACCATGTGATAGCTCCAACATGCGTGAGTCAAGGCGGCGCAGTACATCGGAGGTGTCAAATTGGGCGTTGGAGTTGCGAACGGCATGTTCGAGTTGGGCGGTGAGCGTGTGCCGGTATTGCGTGTTGGCTGGCCGATCGAGGTTGGAGGAAAGTGATTCCATCAGGACGGCAATGAAGTCGCCAGCGCCGAGCAGCATATACTGCTTGAGAGCCTGCAGATGATCGAACAGCTTGAACTTGTTCCCCATCAGGTCGATGAGACGAGCCATGGTGGTCTTGTAGGCGTCGCCAATGGAACGCTCGAGATTCGCAGTGTCGCCGTACTGCAGCTCCTTGGACGCTTCCTTGGAGTATGTGTCGACCCATGCGGCGTCTCCACAACCATAGCGAATGAAGTTGAGGGTCTTGCCGATAAGGAAGACCTTCTTGGCAAAGTCGTCGGTAACGATGGTGGGAACCATCTTGTCGTTCAGTCTGTATTTATCTTCCCAGACGCTCGTCGCGCCACCTTTCCCCTCGTTGCCGTTCGCCTCGAGGATGTCATCCTCGCTCTGTTCCGAGACGAAGAATTCGCCGAAGGGATCGGCAAGCTCGCCGTCGTAGACCCATTGCCGGAGCATGTCGTAGAAGGGCCGCGTGACATCGGAGAGAAGGCGCTCGGCAAAGTTCATGACGTACGGGTCGCCGTGGTTGAGGGAGAAGGAATGTATGAGAGCAATCAGCTCGCCGCCCTTCTTGCTTTTGGATTCCTCGACCATCAAGCTCATCAAGCGCAAGCCCATGGTCGGTTCTCTTATCCAAATGACGCATCGCTTGAGGGTAACGCCGGCCTTGCTGACGCCCTGGGGTGTTGATGCCTCGTTCAGCTGTGCCAGCGCTCTCTTGATTTGTCCTTCCAAGGTCGCGACCAGACCCAGGTATGCTCTCAGCTCCTTGGCTAGAGCTGCGCGGAAGCTCTGCTCGATGAGGCCGCCATCGCTCGCCTCGACGAATTCGGCCAAGCCTTTGTATAGTATGGCGGGTTCAGCGAGGGTGTGTAAGAGGCTGACGATGGGTACCGGGAGGCTCGTGGGGAGCTTGAGGGCGGTCGACGAGGGAAATGCGAGGTTTGTCGATGAGTAGCCTTGGAGCGTGAAAGGCAGCTCCCGCAGCAAAGTCGGCTCAGAGGGCCCCGTCTCTGCCTTTTCCACATGTCCACCATTGGCTTGCTGCTGTTCCTTTGCGGTGTCAGGCCGTCTTCGCTTCTCAGGCTTCTCAGCTATCGAAGCTGGACGTGTGGATGTGGGTGCTTTGGGCGATCCGGCATTGACAGGCAGCTGGGCGAGGCCGGGCTTTGCAAAGGCGTCTTGGATGGCGTGGGATGAGGCTGCCACGCTCTGGCGCTTGGAAGGCGTCGTCGGTTCGCGGGAGAAACTGCGGGTATCTTGGGCGGGCGGTGGCTCATGCGGCGCTTCGGCGTTGTCGGAGAGGTTGTAAAGAAAGTAGAGCATGCGCCATTTCTGGTCCAGGACGCTCTGTGTCTCCAGGCGCGAGAGAAGGTTGTGCAGACGCGCGCTCTTGCGCTGGTCATTGTTGGGGCCCGAGACTGTCACATGTTAGCGGAAGACACGTGATTCACCTCGCTGTAGTTACCTTTGCGGTCTATGAGGCTGGCGATGTGCTGGACGTCGGGAACGAGTGAAGCATCGCCCGCAGTCGTGAGCTCGTCGAGCGCGAACTCGTAGGCATCTTCGAAGCGCTGGTTGGCCTCGTCTTCGTTCTCATTGGGATCCTCGGGCACGATGCGGACCAGCAGCTCGTTCAACGCGTGTTCGACGCGCTCGCGGTGTAGTGTGGCCATGATGGCGCCCTGTTTAGTCGCGAGTCCATTGGTGTTGACCTCGGCGGGGTTGACGCCCGCCCGTGCGCGTTGCCCAACCTCGAGCCAACGCGTCACTCTTTATTTGTCAACACCACATCTGACCATATCCCATATCAGATCCTCCAACAAATTGAACAGAAGTGTACATCGTCTTTCATCATGATCAGATGCTAAATAGCAATAATGTGTATGCAGCAATTGCTTAATGCGACATGAGTTCTTGCGAATTTCGGTGTCACTCGTCACCCGTCGTTTGCGTGTGGAATGCATCAGCGTTTGCAATTAGGTAGGGGAAATCGATATCATTATGAAGCGCCCACTTCAATGTTTCGTGCAAAATGGCTACGAGTATTTGTCCTCCAAGCCATCACCATCATCCCGCATACTAGAGTACAACTTCTATGAACAGCCCGGACCAGGACCCGGACCAGGACCAACTCTGAGTCAAAGACGCGATCTTCCCGATCAACTAGAGACTTTTGTACTTTGGTCTATCTGGGCGCAGATCTTACTATCGCCTTCCAGCCATTCCAATTTCGAGCACACGGAGGAGGCACCCGACGTACGTCCTGACTAGAAACCGACATTCGCCAGCCGCCGATATGGGCACCATAGAGAAGGACACCGTTCATTCCTCAAGACGGCCCAAGCTCCTCACCTATGACGAGATCCAAGACTGGTCGCGAGACAACGAGTTCATCCATACCGGCTATCGCCCAGAGAAGCCCGAATACAAAGACATCTTCCTCAGCCTGACCTACCTCCACAACGAGACCTGCAACATATACACCCACTTGATTGGCGCGATACTGGTATGGCCTGTCGCATACATCTACATGCAGATTCTGGCCGAGCCCCAGTACCGCAACGTCCTACCGGCGGACTATGTCATGTTCACTGTCTTCTTCTTTTCTTGCGAGTTCTGTCTGCTCTCCAGCGCTGTATACCACCTGATGCAACCCCACTCGCATAAGGTGGAACAGTTGTGGCATGTGATGGATCTGACTGGTATTGCCGTCATCATTGCTGGCACATTCGTTGCGGCTATCTACTACTTCTTCATCTGTCAACCCGCCTTCCAGATCTTACACTGGGTCATTGTGAGTCGCTTTGGGCGAACGGTCCGGCGATATGCTGATGTGTACTCCAGACCATCGTCTCGGGCTCGGCCTGCGTTGCTCTGATCTCGATACCGAAGTTCAGGACACTGCGCTGGCGCACTCTGAGAGTTGTTGCCTTCTTCCTGTTCGGCCTGTCCGCCTTCGTTCCCCTTCTTCATGGTGTCGGTTTGCACGGTTCCAATTACATGTTCGATTACATGGGAATGAAATGGTACTTGATAGAGCTTTCGTTGTATGCAACCGGCACTCTGATCTTCGCAGTAAGTGAGATCATCGACTGTTGGGATTGGCGGAACATGACCGGTGACTAACGAGTCCAGACCCGGCCTCCCGAACGATTCGCTCCCGGAAAGTTCGACTTGTTTGGCTCCTCGCATCAGATCTTCCATCTCCTCATCTTAGCCGCGATGTGGGTCAACTGTCTGGCTCTTACGCAGAGTTTCAAGTCGGCTCACACATTAGATTTGTGCCACATACGGTGAGACAGCGGATCATTCACGGTCAAATATGGTAATTTGGTTGTCTTTCGTTTGACCAACTGTCTTGCCGCGATCTTTTTCTCTTTCTTGCAGTAAGGATGCAACACTAGCTAGGTGCTCAATGCTGTAGCTCACTGGGCCACTTTCCCGCGCCTTCACACGAATTGGCCTTCCCAATGACTTGCCATTAGACTGAGCGCACCATTAAGGGATTGGGCGGACTTCAAGGCTTCTTTGGATCGTTGAGACATTGTCGCAAACAGAGCTCACTTGCATGCGTACAGAATAGAAAGAGTGCGCCTCTAACTCAGACTTGCATGCATCGTCTGACGCACGGGGGCGTCTTGCAGTATTGAACACGGAAATAAACGCCTTACATCTACTGCCAATTGATTATCACGGTACTGCTAGTCGTTGATCCATACTCCATGCAAATCCGTGTGACTCTTCGCCGGACTTGGCTTAGCGTTGGCCCTTCGCTTCACCGGAGCTAGCTGGAAGCTCAGTCGCCAGGCTGGCGATCGCCAGAGTGGCAAATGTGCCGGCTTCAGCGCACAACCGCGGATGAAACTGCTGCGCAGACTCAACATCACTCGATTACAGAAGCACTGATGAAGCTTCACCTCTGCTAGATCATTCAAAAAAAATGCGTCTCCAGTTGAAACCAACTTTCCTCAGAATCGGCGAGCTTTCCTAAGAACCGGAGGTGTCGCGCTTTCCCGCTCAATGCAACTTCGGAAAGCCATGCAACGGACTGCATCTATCATTCGTGGGACTCAAGAACATGTCAGCATACTCGCCGCATGTATTATCAGTTTCAGCTTCACGGCAGACCCGATATTTGCATCGAATCGTCAAGCTCCAGGCGAAGTACCCAACTTCAGCCCGCAACCATCACTTATCTGACAACAAGATATCATTGGAGTGGCTTATGCGGGCGGCTTCGATATATCCGCAAATGGACTGCGTATGCGAAGAGCACATTTGGTCGACCAATCGTGTGTCTTGGCACACTTCGGGCCACCGTTCAATGGCAGTATCATGCCCAAGGCTGAGTTCATTGAGACCTTTTATCAGCCCAATATGGAAATGAGGAGCTGTGGCCCCAAGATGGCTTGCATTTGGTAGCCAACCAATAGCATTCCTGCTATAGTGAGCCGGAGTGCTATATATGCGTGCGAGAAACGTGGCCTGCGGTGCTGTGCATTTCTTACCTTTGTCATTTGACATTCGATCGCCCCCCTCCGATATTGACTTCTCTATACTTGTCGCATTGCTCTACAAAAGACTCCGTCAATTGGTCTTTCCTGCAGATGTCAAGATCTGTAGGGATACCACAGGCTCCGCTAGCTGCATCACCAATACACGAACTGGATTTACACCCACACAACGAACATCCCGAAGTCCTCCTTACCACACTTTTGTCCATACCATGTTTCCCATAGGGACCAGCGCGGTGATTTCGGATACCGATCCGTCGGATGCTCATACTGATCAGCCGCCGACGCTGTCTGCAGTTTCCCGAATGGCTGCATACCACTCACGAATGCACGAGCAGTTTGTTACGGGACATTTCAGTATGCTGAACAGAAGGACGTGGGTTGCAGAGGAAGAGCCATGTACTGAGCAAGTCTTGAACAACAATGAAGAGGGGGAACTAGCGAACATTATAGATGAAAGCGACGATAATAACGGATCCAGCGACAATGATGACATACAGATATACACAGATACCGAAACAGGCCAGTTGTTTGTTCAGCTGCTCATCCCGATACCTCACATTGACTCTGTAGACACCACCAAACCTACACAGGTTGTGATAGACAGAGAGTCATACCATGGAATGATCCCGCCGAAAGTTGTTAAGAAGCCCACAGGGAAATGTATCGTCGTCTGTTGTGATGGCACTTGGAACAACGCAGCCGGTACTCAATACCCCGTAACGAACGTGGGGCGGCTAGCTCGGTGTCTAAGTCGTGAAACAAAAAACAAGAAGCCACATGTAGTATACTACAGCAGCGGTGTCGGTACTACAGCAACTCCCATCGGCAATGTGATTCAGGGAGCATTTGGCGAAGGCAAGTGCAAAACCAATTCCCACGTGCATGTCATGATCTAACAAGCTGTAGGGCTAGCTGGCAACATCCTCAACGCCTATTACTTTCTCTGTCAGAATTACAGCTGCCATGCTCTGTACCGTCAACAGCCTGATACGTGGGATGAGATCATTCTCGTTGGTTTCTCCCGGGGAGGATTCACGGTTCGATGCCTGGCCGCTTTCATCGACAAAGTGGGTCTTTTGCGACGTCACGGTCTTCCACTACTAGAGACCCTGTTCACTATGTGGAAACAGCAGAAATCAGAAGTGGACGAGAAGAAACTCGACAAGCTTGTCGATGATCTTGAGAGTAATAATTTTCTCTTCAAACCCGGCATTAAGGTCCTGGCAGAATGGGATACCGTCAGTGCCATGGGTTTGCACATCTGGGCACCTGAGTTTTCTTTCGTATCGGACACAGTACCCAAATGTGTCGAATCGGCGTTCCATGCGATGTCTATCCACGAAAGGCGCTTCGAATTCGAACCCATGCCCTACCGTAGAGGTTACGAGGAAGCGCATACAGAGAAAACGCAGACGGTGCGACAATGCTTGTTCGTTGGCTGCCATTTCGATATAGGTGGAGGCAATGAGGATGCGGGTTTATCTATGCTGCCATTCCTTTGGATGGTCGATGCGATAAGCAGCGCTTCCAGCGCACGGTTCAGCAGCCTCGCGATATTTGGGTATCACGTCCCTCTGGCGATTGATTCGAAGCTCAATCCTGGCTTGTGGCATAGTTTCAAGGATGGGGTGACGAGAAGAGACCATGAGACCGAAAAGCCAGTCTATACTACCTGCAGCTCAGCCAAAGGTGAGTTACCCAGTGCTACTTGCGAAAATCATATCCGTGTGATGATGCTTAATTCTTCCAGGGTACCTCCAGCCCTCGCATAGGGGACTATGGCAAATTTTGAAGTGGAAACCCTGGCTAGGTACATTTGTGCGCCCACGCGGCCCATACTGGACGCTCACATATGACCCCGCCTCTCATCGAACCCTTGCGATTCGATGTATGTTCGCGGTCGGCAGTCTCTTCAGCAAGGTTCGCAATCTTCTTCTTGGTGTGCAAAAGCAGCATGCCGTCGGAAAACAAAAACCCCCGGAGGATGAGAGGACGTTGGCCATTGAAGTCCACTGGACGGTTCGCATGTTACAAAAGCGGATCCCAAATGGCGCTGGATGCTTACCCGGCTATGATCTCCAAGGGCTCGACGAAGACCCCCATGGACGGGAGAGTGGCTTGCCACATTACATTTGGCGCAAGCGGTGTGACTCGAAGCAACAGTCAAATCCGAACGCCGATAGTGAGGCCATCTTGCATGAGTTCAGACCCAGCAAATCTGAATCCGAACTGTATAAGGACTGGTCCGAATACGATGGAAAAGAGAAGGACAGAAAGTCCAATCGGGTAAAGTACGACAAGCGGTGGATGAATGCGTTGAGTGAGCTATCATTAAAACCAGACCCACCGGTACTAAAAGGCCGGAAGCGGGAAGAGACGATGCGAGAATGGTTCCGAGACTTGTGGCCTGAAATCAACGAGCTTAGCGAGGAGTGAAGAAGAGCCGAAAGCTAGCTCCACAACAAGAACCAACTCCTTGCTATTTTGTATCGATGCACAGACAGAACAACTTGTGGGACAAATTGAATAGAACTTAACAAAGGCAAAGGTTTAACGGCCCTCAAACTTCATGCCGATCGAATTGATATCGTATGTCAAGAAATAGGCAATTTGTTGATCTATATGCCGGATAAGTGAGCTGGAAAGGCTTGGCCCAAGCCTCACACCATGGCCCCATCATCAGAACCTACGCATCCTCAAGCATACTCGTAACACTAGCCCTAGTTCCAAACCACTTCATGATCCAACGCGTTATCTTATCGCTCGCTGTAGCTCCCTCAATGAGACAGCCTTCTCCCTCGTCTCTTCTCCATGAATCGCTCTGCATCCGTTGCCATACTGTACACCAAACTCCGGGCCCACTCGCGACAGAGTCAGGGCAACCGGAAGCATTTCATGCATTACTGCTTCAGGAAACCGGCAGCGTCACAAAATGGTGTGTCCAGACTTGACGGTACGTAGACGCCGGACGAGCAGCGTCAATTAGTTTGACAAATTGTCCGCGGGCAGCTGACTTGACTTCATCTCGGCCTGGTGACGCCAGCGTCCGACGCAGCATCTACATGGCCTTCGTCGTTGCGCAGTGTGGAAACGCTACCATTAGACACAACATCTGCGTGGCGCTCCTCAGTGCCATCCATCACGGGTACATACCCAGGGCCCAAACGAATGGGCTGGATCCGAACTTGCTTCTCCTCAACCAAGTCAATGCGCCATCGCATGGTTCCATCAACGTCTCGAAACCATCCCATACGCGTCAACATCTTGTCCTCCTTGACTATAGCATCGAAGCCCCTTTCTCTGATAACTTCAAGCAAACGTTCGCTTCCAGCGATAAGAACCAGCACGTCAGCGATGCATTCGATGTTGCGCATCATACCGCCGTAGTATTTTCTTTGCACGGATCCGAGGATGATGATGGTGATGATAAGCCAGATTAGGATGCTTGTGGCGATCCAAAACGCGACAAGATTCATTTGGAGAACTTCGACCTGGGTGCTTAATTCCGCTGTTGTTGTTTCATTGGTGTTGCGGACAATGTCTTCGAACTTCGGCGCTATGGAACCATCAGGCATGTACTGGATTGGCATGTCGTCCATTGGAGGATTGATCTTGAGCTCCGTCCCCCTAGGTTGGTAGACATAACCGCCGGATTCGCGAGACAGGTTGCTGTTTACAAAGTGCTGAAAGAAGGTCGAGAAGACAGTTGAGGATGTTCTGGCTAAGACTTCCGGATCTAGTAGGGCGGTAGGATCAAATCCGACTTGTGCGTAAGCGGCGTACGACATGAAATCGAGATTAAGACCTGTTGTGTTATCTCGCATATTGAAGGCCCTGCCATCTGAATATTGAGGGTTGGGTCTTGGGGAGTTCTCGTATGTTCGGGGTGGACTCTTAGAGGAAGGCCCATCAATATTTGCGGCATTCAAAAGCCATTGCACGAACAAGGGCCCGTAACTGTAGTGATCTATTAGACGGAACGAAATCAACGTTTATAGTCTAACTCACCTAGTAGTTGTGTTGATATTGTAGTCATAAGACTTGAAACTGCTAGCCCTCCATTCAGAGCTATTGACCTCAAAGTCAGGGTCATGATGGATATTGAAATTGGTGTAACGAGCGTCTTCGTAAGGGTCACGCCATTGGGATGTATCAGACCAAGCGACATCCTCCCGAACAGGAACGTCAAGGATGCGGTAGTGCTGTACGACACCGGTTTTGGGCTCCACTGTGACTTCTGCTTGGCTCGACTCAAAGACAGGCATGCAGTTCAATGCCTGTATAGCGGGCGGCTCTGGAAATACGAACATGTATACATCCGGCTTACGGCGCATACCCGTGAGGAATCGTTCAACCTTTCCAGAGCCTCGGATCCATTTGACTGTAAAGTTTCCAGATGTACGATAATCGCGACTGTCTTCGGGGCCAGATACTTCCTCCCAATTCTCCGTCCAATAAGCAACTGCGGCTGGATTGTACGTTGCGTTTCCAGTAACATTGGCGCAGCAAGGTGGAATGCTGCCTTGGGTAGAAAGCCAAGTCGTGGAATTGCGATCTTCAACGACTCGTGCTATCGTGAAATAGTTGTCTAGTCCAGTGATGTTGCGTCCATATCCTTCGTTCTGCGACATAAGCCACAGGCTCGTGTTTCTGGGCCACTCGACAGCACTGCATTCCAGGCGAGCACGAATCGCGGAAGTTTGGACTCTCAGGCTCTCCACGGAGCGGTCGCCCCTACCTGCTGGACTCTTGATTTCAGCCGAGGCGAAGCCTTCCACATCGGAAGATACAGGCATGAAACTCCAATCATCTTGGCTCCACACTGGTTTCGGGCCTTCTAGCGCAGTATGTATAATAGCGGTATACATCCAGTCTTTTGACAGGCTCTGCAGGTTGTCCCACACCAAGTCGCCAAGGTCGCTTGAGAAACTTTTCTCGTCGATGGTGTAGTTGAACAGCCAGGTAGATTGATCTCTGTTTACCGATATTTGTTGCACGAATGGAACACTGCGCAGCTCCAATGCTAGGGGCATTTCCGAGGAAGTAGTCAAGACGCCATTACCCGAGTCAAAGAGAGCGGACATGGCGATTGTGACTTGATCACAGCTATTAGTTGTAGTTACAGCCTAGTCTTGGAATGTGCACTTACGAGCTTGGAGCAGAAACGTCGTCGTTGTAACAAGCGAAAGCAGCCAATGTCGGTGCTTTAAAGCTTTCAACGATGCGAATAGCCAGAACCATGATAGATAGGATAATGCGATACCCTGAGAAGGACGCTTGGCATCATGTTGCATGCTAATGTAAGGTTGTACCGTCCTACAAGTGGTGTCAACGGACTCCCACCAGAGCGTGATAACAATAGCAAGCAAAGTCGGGATGACAGATAAGGGCGATACTGTGTTTGAATGACCGAGAAGCTTGATGTTGGCGCGATAGGTGAAGAAAGCCTGATGAAGTTCTGACCTCCGCGCGTAGACGTAAAGCACTACGATTCCAGCAAGAAGAGCTATGATGTAAAGAATGAGAAAAGCCAGGTTTCGTAGTCGTAGCATGGGTAATACAGGTGCGATGTCGTAGGATTGCACTCTTGCTTTTTCTGCCATGTGTCAGAAGATACACCAACGGTTCCGTACGTACGTACTCTCATGATCGTCCTGGATGTTAGCCTCATTTTCTCGAAGCTTGCCATGCTTGGAATAGAAGACTTTTCCAGCAAGTTCTTCTTTCAATGTCTTTCTTGTGGCGAGGTCGAGTTTTGTGAAACTGCGCAACACCATCGCATCACCGCTGCCCCATATACTTGTACCCAACAGTGTACTGGGATCTTGGCTAATGCTAAGAGTTGTCTTAGTCGTCCGCGTCTCCCACAGGATGCCTAGAAAGAAGAAGCAACAAATGAGTAACAGAGCACACATAATGCAGGCGGCTTGCCCGCTGACTAGCACTGTCCGGACAGATCCAAGTTGATGACCAGCCGTAGAACGTTCTTCTAAAACTTCCGTGCGTTGCAGAGAACCACCAACAATTTCTGCGAAGAAGCGACGTCTGAATTGAGCAGCGACCACAGGCAATTGAGGATCAGCCATCATTCGTGGGATACTGAAGTTGTATGGTTCACCCAAGATCGCAGCTGGGCCCGTAAAGGGAACATCATATAAGTTGATCTCGATGTCAGACGTCTTGGTCTCGTGGGGGACGAAATCGCTCCATCTAATGTCCGTATAAGCCTTGCGTAGTTCGAGTAAGTCAAGGACGGTCGGGGGAACTGGCGTGGCAATTTGGTGGAAAAGATCCTCATCGAACTCGACGGACAATGTGCCTGATGAGGCTGTGGCACGAGCTGGGATGGTGGCCATGCTATGGCTTGTGTGACATGCATATGCAAGCATCGTCATGTTTTGTAGGAATTGTTCGGTCGGCGTGATATCCTGCCTGGGCCACCACGGCGTACTCATCATAACAATCTCATTCTCGTGGCAGTGTTCATTCGATTGAACGATAGCATCTGACATGGGGTAGTCTTCCGATGTGATGTTGTTGATGTCGCTCCAGGAAATCCAATCCGTAGTAAGGGCGTGATACTCCACGTCGACAGTGAGGTTGAACTGGCAACCCTCATTGGACTCTAGGAGAACAGATGCTTGATAGAACTTTTTTTCTGGCTCTTCTTCCCATCCTTCGGGTGCATGCCGGAGATACATGTCCTTCTTCTTCATGTCCAGTTTGGCGCAAACTAAATCGGCGTGGAAAACAGTCGTGTTTGCCTCCCAAGTTCCTGAATCCTGAACCTTATAGTCCCAACGTGAACCAGTATCAGCTGAATCTTGTGGCCAGAACGGTAAGATGACAAAGTCGTCAGTAATCCAGGGGGAGGAGCTGTAATTTTGGAATATCGCGCCCATAGTTCGCAGATACGTATCTCGCTCAGCTCGAGGCTGTAGCATCAATCCGTTGCGCATTGCTAGTCGTGCAAGTGTCTCCGGACTTGTTTGGTGTATCTCTTTTGTTCTCAATAGTGCAGCAGACATCGGTGAGATCCCAAGTATGGCCAGGATATATGTGCTGCATGAGAAGATCGTAACCCAATTCCATGATCCGCCATTTCTTCGCCTTTGAAATCCTCGAGTAAGAGTTTTCCACCATGGCTTAGCCTTTTCGAGTAAAGTATAACGGGCAACTGGGATACGTCCGTCTGTTTTGCTCATCCTTGCAAAAGGTTCTGTCCGTTTTACAGCACCCAGTATGATTCCGGTTAATTGTGTATAGACCACAGCGATCAGCGTGGGTATGAACTTCCAACCCGGTATTGCTGAATCCTCAGCACACAGCCCGTTGTTATTATGTGAGTACCGATACAATGCGAACGTGATGGCTGCGCAGGTGATAGAACTCCCGGCAGCGGTGGTGATAAAGTACCAGCGTAGCGCAAAAGGCATCCATTGTGGTTCTGCGTGTGTGTTAGGACGAGCAGTGCAAATAAAGCCATATGAATACTTTCGTTCGCCGCCAGGCTCCACAGAGCTTACACTAGAAACATTGGAGATTGATGCGCGATGGGATGTGTGAGTATTCGTTCTGGAATGCGCTGTCGATGTTAGTGGTAACAGTTGCTGAGTTTCCATCTCGTGATGACGGTCTACTCCGGCTTGAGGCTCGACTCCACGATGATGGCCTTCTCTGGTATCCTCCATAGCGCCTCAAGGATGCAATCGCTTGAGAAGCTTGTGAAGGTTCGTAGTCTGGTCGGACTCATGGACTGTCTTGTGGGATAAGTAAGGCTGAGGAGCAGGGGTCAATGCATGCTGAAAGAACCCCGGGAGGGTTGTTCTCGTTGGTCTCATGCCGTATGCAAGTAAGATGTGGCGTTTCAGGCGGCCCGTGTTTGGACGGCAGCCAGGTGTAGTGATACAACAGGACTTGGTAAGCTCGGCTTTGAAATCGGACCAATGGAGGGAGCACCAACATTACTCCTGTATGTAATCGCTTGCACCGATCCGAAACTTGAGAGAGCATTCGCCGGGCTCGCCCATGCCCAGGTGGTGTTTACAAGAATAGACATCGACGGCCCCCGCGATTAGGCGCCCACCCTCCTAGCGTGCCTACCTACTCGGGTAGCTCCGCCCCCACATCCACCGACTTTGACTTTGGACAATCTAACAATGACGCAGCTAGGCAGCAGAACCTGCTATGCAGTGGAACGAGTGGGTTGAGCTGCGCGCCGAGCAGTACTCAAGTACCGCCAGCGATTACTGGCATGAGCAATGGGCATGCCCCAAGATTTCGTAATGTTGCAAATTACGCCCACGTCTATGTTGAAGAATTGTTGATTTGGTAAAACACGACTTCAATACATCAGATCACACAAAACCGCAACAACCACCCCCCACCCTAAGCATCCCTAAGCATCCCTAAGCATACTAGCAACCCCCGCCCAAGTCTCCAACACAGTCGGCCTTATCTGATTCGCCGGCAGCGTAAACCCATAGGTACCCTTATCCCTCAACTCGTAGGTATAAGAGTACGTCGCATTACCCGTAACATCAGTGTAATCGGTCGAAGAACCAGTTGTGGCATAGAGAGTCGCGCAGCTGGGGCCAATGGTGTAAGCGGTACCGGAGACGGCGCGGATAGCGGACTGGGCGCGGGTGGCGATGGAGCGATGCTGGGCGTCGTTTTCGGCGCGGAGGGTGCAGTCGTAGCCGTAGGGCCAGAGGATGTATTGGCCGTAGGAGCTGGGGTGTGGTTAGTTGTTTGTTTGTTTGTATTGGGAGGGTTGGTGGGAGGGTTGGGGACGTACTGCACGTCGAGGTAGAGACGGATACCACGCGAGGCCTTGAGCGAGTCGACTTGCGCCTTCAGACCGCGGAGCTCGGGGGCGTCGCCGGCTGCTACGCCTTTGTAGGTCTCTGAGCAGGGGTTTGTGGATGCTCCGCCTGTGACTTCCCATTTGTAGGGCCAGTTACCTTGAAGAGATGTTAGTGATTGCCTTATCGGGCGAGGAGAGGGCGAAGAAGGCTTACGGTTGATGTCACGGCCGACACAGCTGTTGCCGCTGACAGTCTGCCTGTTCTTGCGCCAGAGACGGTCGGTTGTCTGGGAGTAGACGAAACCATCTGGGTTGGCGATGGGTGTGATGTAGAAGTCGAACTTGTCGACAAGGGACTTGATGTTTGCGTCCGAGCCGTACTTGGTGAGTAGTTGCCACGCGAAGTACCTGTGTGGTGTTAGCACATGGATTCGGGGTTTCATAAAAGCTGACATACTCGGTAGTCATGGAGGTAATCCACTCTCGTGCGTGAACGTTACCGTGGATAATGACGGCAGGCTTCGAGCCCTTGCCGCCGCTACCCCAGATGTGGATACCAGTCAAGGCTCGTCCCTGGACAGAGGTGCCGACTGTGACAATTTCAGACTGACCGGTGTAACCAGCCTGAAGATCCCGGAGGAACTGGATGTGGTCGGCATATGGGTGGTATGCAGTGAACCAGCTTTCGCTAGGGACTGGATATCGTCAGCAAGTGTCACAGCACAAACGAGACTCTCCACAAACCAGCATATACGCTCATCTCTCCCTCTTCGGCAAGAGCTGCGCCGACATCCTCGTTCAGCACCTTGCTCTCAGCCACCAAGGCAGTCAAGGCGTCGACGTTCTCGGGTGAAACGACGACATCCAACTCGGCAGATGTGCCAGGGTTGAGGATGTGTGCAGCCAAGCTCTCGATCTCTGCCTTTACAGCATCGGTGCTGGCTACACGTAGTACCTTGAAGCCATTGTAGTCGACCTTCTTGCCAGCCCTTGGAACGACAGTGGCAAGCGCGGTGGAGGAAAGAAGGAGCGCCGAGGTAAGGATGGTGGTCTTCATGATAGGCAATGAATGCAACGACAATTGTGCAGTGCAGTGCGGAACGATGCTGGGGAGAGAGCCTGCTTTTAAGTCGTGTAACGCTCACACAAGCCCATAAACCACCTTCCCATCCAGTGCGTAGTACCGCAGACACCGTCCTACCTGTTACCCCAAGTCTCGCATCGATTAGGCAGGTACTCACCCCGTACTCCTGGCTGATCTCCTGCAAGCACGGGAGATGTACACTCGAAGGAGCTCTACGTAGATGATGCAAGCGCGGGAGGCTAACAGTCCAAGGAATTCGGAACTCCACATCAAGATCTGGACGGCGGTTTAATATACAACATCACTTGGCACGTTCTGCGGACGACGTGGGTAGGAGAGTGTGATTGGCGCGGAGGCGTTGAGCTTGTCGCATTAGGCAGGTGCGGGTTTCGGAGACTACGCTGGCTTGTCTTGGCTACGAGATAGGCCAAATACAAAGTCTAGGCAATGCCAGGTACGTGATCTCGTGGTGCTCGTTAGTATGGCGACATACTGCAGGGTGGTGAGTACCTTGGCGAAGCGAGTGCCTGGATGGGAAGGAGGATGGAGATTGACCAGCCTGGATGCGCCCCAATAATAACCTGCTCGTATGCGTGTAATGCAAACAGCATCGCCGCGTTCTCTCAACAACTTGGAACACCCAGCTCTCGCAGCACATTCGAGTAGCCAATCCTCAACCACTCGTCCACATGCTTCTGTCCCGATATCCACACGCTCCCTAGCATGCCTCCAGCATTCGCGCTTGCTCCCTCTGTGGTTCCTCTGCGACGTGGAACAACCACGAGACGATCAGCCCACATGATGACGTTATGGGGAGGTGTTTCCTCCTCACACGTGCCCATGAGCGTGCGGCACCGCGCAATGAATGTCTTGTACACATCAAGAACAGTCGAAGCGGGCGTATTCGAGAAGCCATGACTGAACTCATGGACAAAGAACTGGAAAGGTACCTTCTTTGATGAGTCGGTAAGAGATGACATGATGTGGTCGAAAGCATGTGGCGGCCCTCTCAAGCCCTGGAGGTGCTTGTGTATCCTGCTGCATCCACCCTTCTCCCCACAGTTGAAGATGACGTAGAAGTTTGGAAGTTTTCGTAACACTTGCAACATGACCTCAAAGTCATCTAGGTCAAGAGCTTCGTACTGACGCTTGTACGAGTCCAGAGTCAACATGAGTAGTTGCGGCCTGTCGACGCAGAATAGATTGAGTGCTAGATCGTGCGTGCCGTTGAGCTGTGTGATGTTGAGTCGCTCGTCTGGACAGAACATGTCGCTGCCAGGACCATATTTTCGTGATTGGTCAAAAGCATGGTTCGCGGCGCCTACGGTGTGAGGTTTGGTTGCTAGTGCTGGGCAGACCCGGAACTCTATCTGGCTAAGGTGTGAGTAAGGACTGGTGTGACTGTTGCCGTTGCTGGACTAGCTTACCGGGTAGCCTTCGTGCTCGAATTTGATAGACTCATTAGGGCCGTAGACAATGACACCTTCAGAGACGAGCTTGTCGAATGATTCGGTGAGCGCTGCTTCTGTGACGTCGTCCATGTTGCTGCTGACTGTTCGGTGAGTTGTTGCCCAGGTGGTGAGTCGAGCGTGGAGTAACGAGACACAAGGCCTGTGCTCAAAGCTACGGAGTTAGTGCCGTATAGCCGGACTGAGCAGAACACCACAAAGGAAACGGAAAGAGAAGATGAAGTTTATGTAGCATTTGCAGCTAACCCATCCAAAGAAAGACATGCAGCACCAAAAGATGTCGCCAACCAGAAGTGAAAATGCCATCGTCGATTATAAAGTATATGCCCCTTTCCAAGATGCAGTCTCCCAACCGCAGAGATCAAGCAGTGTACATGGATGTGGGCGCAATGCCGGGGTATCGTGGTATCGTATGAATGAGGTAGAACTATGAGGTCTCAGGCTTGGCGGACAGTGGCCTCTCTACCAGGACATAGTCAGCACTGGTAGTCGATGTAGGAGTCGGTGTCTCTGGTAGCGCACCTGGCATGTTTTGGGACTTTGAGGCAAGGGGACTGGCGGCCCCTTGTGACCGAGCGGCGTCTTGTTCGCGCTGGGTGTCGTTCTTGGCTGGGGGCGAGTTGCTCTTTGCCTGGTTGAGGCGCTCTTCGGCGGCCTTGAGCCTGGCCTCGAGGGCCTCGAGCTCCTTGGTCTGGGTCGTGACTGCCTGCTTCCTGCGCGCCTGTCAGCGGGCTCCAAGTAGCGGTGAAGAGGGCGGGCCGTACTTCTCCAGGACCGTCTTGTCCAGGGTCGCGAGGCCTTCGTCCAAGTTGAACAGGCTGTCGAGCTCCGACATGAAGTTGCGGGCTAGGGTGCTGCAGGCGTGGTCAGTCTCAGACAGGCGGGAGCTATGCTAGCGCCGGGAGAGCTCACGATTGAGGGCGGTTGTTTGGCTTCCAGCCTTGGTCTGGGTCGTCCATGGTGGCCGAGTGTGCAGGGTACGAGGAAGTCATGGTGATGGGATGGGGAGCAGGAGCGGGTTATGCAAGAAGCAGGCGGCGTGGGGAGGCTCGGGGACGGTGGATATATTTATGGGCTGTACAAGAGTAGACGAATATGGGCAAGTGGCTCAGCGGATCAAAGATGTTTCATGCAACTCAGCCAGACCTGGGGTGGAGGGGAGGGAGCATAATATGGCGACCCTGGAATAGAGAGGGAAGGACGATTGCAATGTTAGGAAAAGGGGACGCCTATGCCCCAAGCTAATTTGGGCGTAGATCGGAGGTGGAGCTTGGAGGAGCGAGGGATCAATGATAGTTTGAGCGCCGCTCCCGAGTGCCCGACGAAGAATGGCCGACGATACGGGCACAACGACAACAGCAGGAAGTTGAAGGTGCAGGTGCAGCAGGATGTAGAGGCATATAGGGCTATAAAGCTATGCTATCCCAAAGTATCGCAGTACATCAGGGCCCGCTGTCAGGTCTGGTTCTGGCCCCGCGCCCGCGTGAGGCGACGTGAGGCCGGACGCGCCTGATTGGCTGTGGCCGGGGGCGCCCGATGGGGGCTTCAGGCGGCTGGGCTGCGAAACCCCGACGACAATTTGCGACATTGCGACAATCTCCCTCGACACCACCAAGCCCCCGTCCATCTCGCTCAATTTCCCCGCCCGCCGCGCCCATCACGACTCTCGCATGCGATGCCCGTCTGCCCGCCGTAGCAGCCTCTCCGCCCACCGCGCCCGCGCCCGCAGCCGTGGCTCCCCTTCCGCCCCAGGCCCATCGCCCTCGCGCTGCACACGCCTGGGGGATGAATACTAGCGGCTCCGCCTACACCAACCTCGAGTCGCTGCTGCTGTTCCAGTGCCTGCATGCCTACGGCGTCGCCCCGTCTGTCTTCGGGCGCATCTCCGACCTGCTGAAGAAGCACCCCGACGTGGCCGCCCACAAGTACTTCCAGCCCGGCCGCCTCAGCCCCGATGCGCTGCGCAACTTCTACCTCGAGCGTCTGAAGCGGGAGCTCGAGCACGAGCAGGGCGGCGACAGCGATGGCCCGAATGGGGAAGTCACGAACCCGGCCAAGAGAAAGAGGCATAGCCCAAGTCTGCCGACGGTGCAGGAGTCGCTGCAGCACCAGCACCTGATCCCGAAGCTTGTGACGAAACTCTACGCGTCTTATCGATATGAGATCACGGAGCAGATCCGGATAGAGGAGGAGCGATACGAGCGGCTGCAGCGCGACCTCCAGGGCATCGAGCGCGGAGAGTGGGATGACCAGTTGCGCGAGAAAGCAAGCGGCCGGACACCTTCATCGCGAAGCCCTACGCTGCCCAGGAAGTCGCCGCATCTCGCCCCGAAGACGCTGCAGCCGAATGCGAACCCCACGCCTGTCCAGAACGGCGCGCGTGGAGCGCCCGTCATCGCGCCTTCCCCAGATCCATCTCAACAACAGCCGGCATCCGCGCCACCACACCTGAACGGGCACCCTTCGCCAACCCAGCGCAAGAAGCCGCATCCTCCCTCAGATGGGCGACGGACGCCTTCGACACCGCAGCCAAACCCAAGTCAGCCACTTGCACCGTCGCGATTCCAGCAACCGCCGCAACCCCACGCCAACTACAGCTACCCCCAGAACATACAGCCCCAGCCAGGCTCGCACCAAAATGCCGGCCATCCTCCGCAACCGCCGTCACCAGCGCTGGGGTCTCCCGCGCCTCAGTTCCAGCCCCAGCCAGGCCAGAACTACGCGATGAATGGCGCGCCTCAGTACGGCCCACCGGGCTCCCAACCGCCATACCCTCCACACCAGCAGTTTCCCATGCAACAAGCGTCAGGGCCTCATTCACCCGGAGTTCACCATGGACAGCAACAGAGGGCGCATTATCCCCCTCCTGGTCACCAGCCCTACCACCCGCTGCAACCGCAAATGGCCCAGCCACCGCCCCAGGCAGGCTTCATGCTCCCACCGTTCCAAGTTGCGCCGCAAGACCCCTCGCGCGTCCACCATCAAGCCGCCGTGCCGCCGCTCCACCCTCAGGTCTCTACGCCTGCGAGCAACCGGCAGCAGCCCAGAGCAAACATACAAACTCCCGGCACCGGCACTGGCAGATCAGGCGCGCCTCAGATGCATCCCCTCGTCATCCAGGCGAGACAGTCTTTCTCCACCCCGATGAATGCGCGCTCTCCGCACAGCGCTCTAGCGACCCCGGTGTCAGCCAAGAGTCTTTGGAAACGATCAAGCTTTACCGGGACACCTGGAAGTTCTGCGAGCCCGCGCCCCGAAGTGCTTCCTCTGGACGACGTACCGCCGCTGATCCGGCCGAAACAGACACCACCAAAGGCGAAGACGCAGCGCAAATCACGGACAAAGGGCAAAGGCAAAGAGGCAGAGCAAGAGTCCACGATAGACGTCGAGACACCACAAAACTCCCAGCACCACGACCAAGAAGACGACTCTTTACTGGAGCCCGAGACCCGGTCCGGACGTTCACGGAGAAAAGCTCCTGCAAAACGAACACGACCCGGCAGCATAGCCTCCTCCCGAGCAGGCGGTTCTGTGCGGGATCGAAGTCGAAGCCGGTCCATCCTCTCGCATACCGACACGGTAGCAGGTGACAACGAGTCGCAAGCCGGTCGTCGCATCAAGTCAGAGCGCGGAAACTCGGTGGACCCCACTGAAGAGGAAGGTTCTGTTGGAACACCGTCACACATGTCCACACGACGCCGTGGAGCGGCTCCGGCCTCATCACTCTCATCACGTCGAAAACGGAACGCTCGTGAGGCCTCTCTTGAAGAGAATGACGATGCATCCTTCAGCACTCCAGGCCCACCCAAGACCCTGGTCGCGCCACGGAACTTCGCCCGGATGACGGCACCCATGATGTACGATATCAACTCGCACAAACATGCCTCGACATTCAACACGGCCGTTCGCGCGAAGGATGCAGAAGGATACTACGACATCATCAAGCGCCCTACAGATCTCTCTTCCATCAAGAAGGCTATAGCGACAGGCTCAAAGCAAGTTGCCGCAGCCGCAGCCGCGTCGGATAATCCTACAGGGAGCCCCGGCGGTGTCATGGGAGGCGTTGTAGAGTTGCCTGTGACGGCTGACAATGTCCCGCCAAAGGCTATAGTCAACGCTGCGCAACTGGAGAAAGAGCTTATGCGCATGTTTGTCAACGCCGTCATGTTCAATCCTGGAGAGGACGGCGTGGTGAACGATGCGAGAGACATGTTCCAGACAGTTCAAGGACTAGTCAGTACTTGGAGAGATGTGGAGAGGGATAGCGGACGCGCGGGAAATGAGGGTACACCATCGGTTGAAGACGAGGACCTACCCACCGCGAGCAAACGAAGGAAGATATAGTATAATCCTCGAACGGCTAAGCATGATTGACAACAGCATGGGAAGGAGTTGGCGGTGATTTGGAGTATACATCGATACCATGTCACGACACTGCTGCGGCAGGCTACCACTTTTAGAATTGAACATTACCCATCTTGACCGTCTTCATCGTCCCCGCGGCAGTTAGTGACACCGTCCAACTCTACACTTCTATCTTGTTGGTACATTGCCGTCTCTGGTGATATCGAAGTGACTGCTATCTCAGGCCTGCTTCGGGTGGACCCTGAGCTTAAGCTCTTTTACTTTGAGGTGAGAGACGGTGACCTCGAATACCTGCGCCCAGCATATAAAACACTGTTAGGTCTATCTTCTCCCTCCATCTCTCCTACCTTCTCGACTCTGCTCATCTCGCACGCAGACGACCACCAGCTGCAAGTATCTGTCACTCCATGATGGATACCTCCAACAACACAACGCCTCCAGCGACACCGTCGCGCGCCTCAATTGATCCCACCACCAGTGCCGAACCCTCAACTGTCTCCATGCGTCCACCCAGGATGGATAACTGTGACGACTTCATTGAGATTCGGCATGTTCCAGATCTCGTTGACGTCAACCCATCCCCGTAGGATTCTTTCACGTCGTTCTTCACATGTCTGCGTACTAATGTATCTCGAGCAGGATGCTGATGCAAACGCCCATTACCATCGAATGCGGGCCCAACTTGGAGACCAAGCTCACCTACCACAAAGAAATGATCTGTTGCCACAGCAAGCAACTCGAAGCTATGTTCGCAAAGGCCAAGCCTATGACGGTCTACTACGAGAAGGCCGACAAGTTGCGAAATGACCTGGCCAGATACGTATTCCCCGAGGTCAATGCGAAGGAGTTCGAAGACAAAAAGATGGACAGACAGGTATGTCTTGTCAGTATGCCCTGGATGTGGACGACCGAGCATCAGTGGCCCATCCACCCGGTTCCTTCCATACATGAGGTACGCTTTTGGTGTTCCACTGCTAACACTTCACAGGCTATACCATTGATCAAGACCGCATCCGAGAACTACCCTCTAATCGGATATGCCAGTCTTGTCAAGAAAACCATCATGGACGCAGTAGCAGGCGAGATGATCGCCAAGAACAACAGAAAAACGGCACAAAATCCTGCAGCCGATTTGAGTCTAGCAGGGCGCCTGGAAATCCTCAAACCCCAGGCCGTACATGAAGTAGTCGCAAAGCTCTTTACCGTCGTCCACCGCATCAACAGGTCCGAGATCCGCAAGGCCGAGGAGGACATCTACAAGGCTGCCGCTCAGCACCGCATCATACTTCCGGGTGTTGACGAGTCAACAGTTCGAGCGCTCATGCAGTGGATCTACCAGAAGACTCTTCCGTTCGAAGGGTCCGAACAGACTTACGCCGTCATGAAACTCACCGAGAGGCTCGGTGTTGATGTGCTCGCCACCAAATGCCGTGACGCGCTGTGCCACGTCACCAACGCCAGCATCGAGCGCGCCGATGCCGATGGTACCTCTTTCCAAACGCTCATAGGATATGGCACGGAACGCCCCGCTGACGACATTGTGAGAGTCGTTTTCGAGCACGCTATGAAGGACGAGACTGCCCCCAGGGAGCTCAGGAGCCTTATCATTGACGCCCTTGCCGGATATCTTGATCTCGAACTATGGCAGCACGTTAAGTGTCAGATCAAACATTTGACGGCACTTCAATTGATTGAATCCATGGTCCGCTTGCGACCGCTTGTCAAGACCGAGATGGATGGCCAAGACAGCATCAAGTCCGAGAGCCAGGAAGCCTCTGGCACCGATGTCTCTGAGAACATGGAAGTCGACAAGGACAAGAAGCCCATTCACGTCAAAGAGCAGAACGAAACCCACGTTTGAGGACGCCATCCGTTCGCTGCCGCAAAATCGACGAAGCCCGAAGCTGATGCAGACTTCCAGGAAGTAGGAAGGTAACGCAGTGAAGGCGATGGGGAAAAGTACAGTCTAGAGGTATCTACGGATCGTAGATCCCTCATACAAATTAGCGATTGCTTTCTGCGTTTCATTTCTTGCTTTCTACGCATATTCCAACGAGGAGACGGGGAGTATTACTAGCATATCATTTTTCTGACTTTTTTGTCCAATCAATGGTTGCACGTGTGACCGCTCGGCTCGTAGTGGTGAAGGGGTTCATTATGATTTACGTCATTCTGTCTCGTTGCGGATGAAGGTGAGTGGACTCTGGGTACGCTTGTTTAAGTACATCGGTCCTAGTTCGCTATGCTCATATCATGACCAGCCCAAATCGTATACAGTGTCAATATATCAAACTTACGATTAATCTCATTCGTGAGAGAATCTTTTTTGTCTAGGTCGTCGATTTTGCGGAAGTTGTGAGTGGCTCGTCTCGCTCTGCGGCATCGCGGTACTGTGAGGTGAAGTGGATAGCGACCAGAATATGGCATTGCACAAAGGTGTCACGGCAGTTCGAAGGTGACACCGCCTATTTACTCCTATGCGGGGAAGTTTTCGATCCAGCAGCCGCCCGAGATTGTCGATTCCTTAGTATAATCGATGCAGAGTCTCCAGTGGCGAAGTGTTGCTTCTGCACGACGCGTTTCCGAAAGAAAAGATATTCGTATTCCTTGCGTGCGACAATTTGAGCGAGTCCTGTTCCAATGACCTGGTCTAGTGACGGGAGCGTTCAGCGGGGAAGAGGGGACTCGAGAGCCATAGCGGCTGCCGCGGGTGTGGTGTACGGGTTGCACTATGATGTAGCTTCGGAGGAATCGTCTACCCGCCACTGGACGCATCTTTGAAACGGTACTATACTACTGCGGAGCTTTTCATCATTAGTACTTGCCCATCGGCATCACGTCATATCTCCACGATATTCGACGATGTTTCCTGATCCTAGGGTATACGATGCTGAGGCTAGGAACAGTGGCGTTATTGTCGATACTTTCTGGGAACACAGATGCACCAATCATCTCGGCAAAGAAAGTCCATAGCGTCCGCGAACCACTTACACGGATTGTACGACACGTTACATGTCCAAGCTTTGCTACTGTACCCTAAATCGCCGAGGGTATGGCGTTTTGTTATAGCGTACGTTGCTTCATCGCTCAGTGGCAGGCTCATCATAGTCTACCGAGAGTATCGACATAGCATCGATCGTGAATATGGCTGTTCGATCGACCAAATCCGCGGCCATCATCGAGATTGTTCGATGATGAAGTTCAGTCGTGATTGAGAGGTCTGTCTGCCAGTCCTTTCTGGGATAGATCGTGCGGTTCATGTGAACTCTTCCCGTCGAGGTGATTCATCTTGATCGGCCCGCCGGGGGTAGTGACAAGCTGCCGCAGTCTCTACCCGTAACTGATGCCACGTGGGAGGCGGTATCATGCCTACAATGAGATGCGGTGTGCCGATGTCATGAGCGGGACATGACAGAGAACCAACTTCAGTGTTTCTCGTCGCTTTAGGTTGTTTAACGCGTCGCATACTTTTCCTTCCCCTTGGAAGCTTCTCCACATCAGAGCTGTCCCGATCTTACCAAGGCCTCTTGGTGGCGTAATTGTAGTAGGTCTAGCCCGTCTCTATCTCGCTAGTGTATGATCGCAAGAGGCAATATGTTTGGCTTAAATGCTATTTTCCCAGGAAAGCTTTCTGTCGTGCGACTTGAACCGAATAGCCTACGTAGCTGCCGCCGGCTTGCTACATGACACAACGTCACACGTCCAACGGAAGCGGGATATCCAGCGCAAAATACCGTTGTTGCGTGTACAAAGACTGGCAGGAACAGCGAGATGGAGAAATTTGGAGGGAAAGCTAGAGGCTAGAGCTGGAGATGTTGCCGCTTTTGCTGCGCGTTTCTTCTCTAGCGTTAAAATGTGATATGAAATCTTTTCCTTGGTATCCCTGTCCTACAAGAGAGAAATCTGGTCTTGAAAAGGCGGCTTGTTTTCCGCAATCGTAGGGATGCATCAGCAATCATGTTTCCATTCTCAGAGCTTTTACAACTACCCCAAATCTTCCGCAAAGACGAATCGCGATCCAGTCGGCATCGACAGCTTCCAGAAGATGCCGTCGAACTGTCTGACATGTCCAGCACACCACCTCCCCAATCGACAGAAGTCTCTCCACGCTCTTCGTTGGACTCAACGCGCTCGGCATCTTCGTCATCGTCATCTTCCAGCACTTTGTCAGCAGCTTCACGATTAGCAAACTCGCCAAAACGACGATCATCGCGTCTTCCGACCCTCTCTTCGCCGTACTTGTACGAAACGCCGGTCTCCTTTTCGGGGCCACGGGGGTGCTCGCACGGAATGTATCGCTAGAGACGTGTGAACAGCTCTCATGCTTTCGAACATGTTATCTCCACTGGCCGTCCGGCCTTGATGAGAAGACTGGAAGTTATTACCAGGGAAGGTTGATGGAAGCTGTGTCTGTGGTGGATACTCATGTCTCTGAATGGGATGTTAAGGCTTGGATACAGGATCGGTCTGGACTTGGATCGTGTCAGACTTGTGAATATGTGGCGGTTGAGTGTACTGTGAAAAGCCTTTCGTTTCGTGCATAATACCCGTTTACGAATTTAATCTTCAATCCTTTCAATACACTAGAACTAGTAGAATGATCGAACGGTGAGGGATAAAGAAGTTTGGGAAATGCGCTCAATTCATGTAGCAGACAACTTCAGTGGTTGTAGGGTGCTTGCATACGTCATACGCCAGCGCTAACTACGTCCGGGCCAATGCGGAAGTCTTCCGCTTCCGATCCGCCTTCACACCAGCATTTCATCTCAGGAATTCGTTCTCGTCAAACATCCTGTAATTACATACTCTGAGATCTTCCCGATGGACGAGGTCTCGCGCAACTTTATTGACGCTCTCCATGCAGCTATCTGCATCGCTGCCTCCGAAGTGTCCGGAGCGACCTGGGCCGCGATCCACTCCATGTTCCCAAACAGCGGCATCGTGCTCTCGACTGATAACACAAGTTCATTGGGACTATATACTTCGTTGACATCGGAACTGGAGGATGGAGATCGGCTCACCTCATCCGGCGGTTAGGCGAGAGCCAGCGTGGTCGCCGTCGTCTAACATGTCGACATCTCCAGTGAGCTGTGGTGGACCCTCATCTGCTATAGACATCAACTCCTCCTTGTCTAGATGAGTGTATTCGCCCACATCCCAGTGCTCTATTTGGAAGTGGGTGAGGAATACCACACCATGACCTTCAATGCTCACCTTGCAGACAGGGCAAAACCTGAGGCCTAGGTTCTGGACAGCTAGGCTCCACACTCTTGGGATATTTCGGCGAATATGCTCTCTCAGCGCGTTTTCGACATGTAATTCCACGAGACCACGGAAACGAGAATATTCCCTTTCCCACACAGTACCCAAGGCTAAGAGCAACGTCCAGTTCGCAGCACTCGGCTCCAGCGCTCTAAGAACGGTCGTCATGTCCTTGTATAGCTGTGTGGTGTGGTATTCCAATGATTCCTTTGGTGTTTGCTGACATATGAGCTGTAGTGATACGATCTGAGCCATTAGGATGTCCAAGTGCTCCAGTCGCAATGACAGATCTTCCACGCACCGGGAACGAACGGTAACAGCGGCACTCGTCTTGGTTGCTAATACCACTGTTGGACAACATGGCGGTATAGTCACAGCCTGGCCGGCACGTTGGACGAAGGCGATACCGCTTTCCAACTTATCGCATGCAGTTGTGTAGTTTGGTGCGACATCTCCGGCAAGATCTATGAGATACTTGTTCAGCGTCGTCAGATTATGTGGCGTAGGCGGATACACGATGTATACGCGCACACCGGTGATGACATGTGTAGTACTGGTGCTCATCAGGGCTGACGCCTCCAACGGAAGAAGAGCACCACAGGACATGATCGAAGTGGTGTCTATGGATGACCGGGTGAGCGTACTCGAAGTCTCATTCTCGCCCTGGAAAAGTCTGAGACAACGGTCTATTACAGGCGATCGGAAGTTGAGCGTCGTTGCGTATGCGGCATAGTGCTGATCGTCCAGGTAACGCACAAGCGTTCGAGCTATACCCTCCCGACTTGCGTCACCTTCTAATAAACGAAGAGAAAGAGGAGGGGGCCTGGGGGGATATAATTGCGCTTCGTCGACCCAAGACTGGTGCTTCTCCAAGATCTTTCTCAGTGAGCGCGGGTGTGGCCAACCAGCGCCTGTTTTGTACAGTGTCAATTCCGGAATGTCAGTGACTTTGGAGGCACCATAAACAGTAGCAGAACTCTGGACAGCGTTGCCATTCTCAACACTAAGAAGGTTGACGCGGCCAGGGATTATGAGATCTGCGAACTCTGCTGCACGAGCAGCTGGACATGACTGAAGCTCGCGGATGACAGGATCGAGAGTCCACAGGTGGAGGGTGGGCGATGTCGCCTTGGGATTACCTGACATCATTGGTATTGCGATTGTTGCGACTTCGAGGGCTGGAATTGTGTGCGCGCAAAGAGAAAGAATAGCTGGTGTGGACGTAGAGAGAAAGAATTGCTGGAGTGGAGCATGAGGGAGTGTCAACGTCTGTACGAAAGGAAAGCTTACACTAGCGTGGATGGGAGTGCGCCAACCGTTAAAGAGTGAAAGTACTCCAGGCTTCTTGCTCCAGCCGTGATCGATCCGTAGAGAGAAGGAGCATGTCCGTCGCGGCGGAGGCGTTGGCCTAGATTAAGCTTAGTCCAAGGAATACCCGCGGACACACCATGCCGGGCTATTCGAATCACCGACACAGATGAGTATACGTAACATCCTCTGTGGTATATGTACGAATCAACAATAAGTTGCGCGGCAGGCGCTGTCGACTGCCGCGGAGCAGCGTTGAGCGGAAGAGGAACGGGATTGTTGACGATATATATACCTCTTGGCCATCTCTGTTCCATACTGTAACGGATGTCTTTATCCAGTATGTTTCCCGCACCAAGCCGATCACAGCTTAATCCACGACCCGCAGCTTCGCGTTTCTGTCCCCTTATTAACATGTCGGACATGTCAGCCTCAAAGCATGACAGTGAAAAGGCCCACAGCAGCAATGTCACACACGATCCAGTACCCGAGGATCCTAATATCGTGGCAACAGAGAAGCGTGCTGGAGCCATGGGAGCGTGTATCATCGGTACTGTCTTGGGGCCAGCCATTGGTCCCGTTATTGGTGGCTATGCTGCCCCAGCCGCGGGTTGGCGCTGGGCCTTTTAGACCATGGCTATCGCATGCGGTGTCATGACCCTGGTGTCTATCTTCTTTGTGCGCGAGTCATATCCTTACGTCCTGCTTGAACGCAAGGCACAGTGTTTGCGAAAGGAGACGGGCAATTCGTTTCTGCGGTCAGCGTTAGACTCTGAGAAGACGCCAAGGAGTCTCTTTGTCTTCTCCATCACCCGTCCTCTGAAGTTGCTCTTATCCCCGATCGTCTTCTTGCTTTCCCTCTACGCCCCTATGGTGTACAGCTATCTCTATCTTTGCTTCACTACTTTTGAGATCGTCTTCTACGGCCAGTACGGTTTCTCAAGCGGCGAGGCTGGCCTGGCAACACTCGGCATAGGCACCGGCTTGGTGCTGGGACGTGTCATATGTGGCATGGCTGCGAATGCCGTCTCCAAGAGGTTGACCGAGAAGCACGGTGGTGATCCAAAGCCAGAATACCGACTGCCACCCATGATACTTGGTGGCTTGTGCACGCCGATTGGCTTGTTCTGGTACGGGTGGTCCGCGCAGACTAGAGTACACTGGATTGTGCCTATCGTTGGTACGGTGTTCATTGGCATGGGCATGGTCTTTACCTACGTAAGACTTCCCTCTGGCATGTCGGTAACTTTTCCCGAATTAGTTGATTAACAACAAGTAGATGCCGAGCGCCATGTACCTCGTCGACGCATACACTGTCCATGCCGCGTCTGTAACAGCTGCAAGCACAATTTTCCGATGTCTTCTCGGGGCCCTCCTTCCGCTTGCTGGCCCTGCCATGTATGATACACTAGGCCTGGGCTGGGGTAACTCACTTCTTGGTTTCATCTCCATTGCCTTCTTCCCGGTACCATTCATCTTGTATTTTTACGGGGAGCGATTGCGAAACGCCAAGGTTCTCCAGGTAGAAATTTGACTGACTTTTGCAAGCTATTGCCTGAGTACAACGGGTTACGGTATCTGGTTGATAGAAGTTTGAAACGGAGGTGGATATGCCAGCTCTAAATCTGCTGATACGCTGGGTTTTTGAACCTGGTGATTTATTTAATCCCTGCCCTGATACGAATGTCCGTTGGTGTTGCTTTTAATCGGGAATACCGAAATATCCTCAAGATTACCCGTGATGACGCTCATGAACTGGAGCACGACCTCCATGACAGGGCAGACTGCGGAGTCAGTATCATTAGAAATAATAATGCTATCGACCCGTCGCAAAAGCCAAACTTCTCCCGGCTCTGTACCATGTAAATTAACCGCAGCAGTCACATCCCGGGCGGGTGCATTCTGGTGTTTCGGCTGTCTATCCGTAGCCGGTTCCACATCGGCACTCCGCGCTAAGGGCACCAAGCAACCGTGATTTCCTGTTCTGCGCGTCTTAGCTGCATCAAGGCTGCACGCCAACAGGCTTAACGCGTCCCAACCAATGGCACGCTCAGACGATCGTCGGCTGCACGGGCACACGTCTCCACCAGCACCCACGGCGCCTGTCCTCTATCACTGTCATGATGGGCCTCGTTGCCGTTTGTGCCCTGCTACTGGCGCCGCTTAGGGAAGGCGGGATGCATTTGCGGCAAGCGGCTATCATGGAGATTGGAAGGAGCGATAGCTTGGTTCGCTGGTTTGTTTGTCGAGGCGCGAGAAGTTGTTCGTCTTGTTTCTTCTCTCAGCTATTTCACTCTCGTTGTCGCTGGTCTTTGCCTTTACGCCCGTTTGCGCTTCCTTTCTGCGCTGTACAATCGTTCGTTCGTTCCTAGTCGACGCCACTGCCGTTCACTGTGCACTTGTGGCGAGCTAGTGCGTTTGCCTGATATTTGCTTGCAGCTATCGCGACGGGATTTCTCTTGCAACCGCGCCACATCGAAAGCAAACTACTTCGTCGATACACTGCAAAATGGTCCAATTGGTATCGCTCAGCCTCTTGGCGAGCTTGAGCGCTGTCGCGTCGGCTATTCCTACCATTGAAGTCAAGGGCTCCAAGTTCTTCACCAGCGAGGGCAACCAGTTCTATGTCAAGGGTATGTCCGACGATAAGACTTGATCAGGACGCACACTGACACTCGCGTCCAGGTATCGCGTATCAACTCGTTCCCGACGACCCACTCATCGATGCGACGCAATGTGGTCTCGACTCTGCGCTCATGAAGACCATCGGGGCCAACTCGATCCGTGTCTACCACGTCGACCCTGACTCCGACCACACCGAATGCATGAAGACATTTGCGGATGCTGGAATCTACATCTGGGTCGATCTCGATACCTTCGATACTCAGGTCGAGCAGAACACTCCTCGTTGGGAGACCGACCAGCGTGATGCTTTCGCCAAGGTCATGGACGAATTCCACCAGTACGACAACACTGCTGGCTTCTTCATTGGCAACGAGGCCATCACCACTGCAAACGGCTCCGTCACCTCACCCTACATCAAGGCTGCCGCCCGCGACATGAAGGCCTACCGCGACGAGAAGGGCTACCGCAGCATACCAATAGGATACTCTGCTGCTGATATCGCCAGTCTCCGCCCTATGCTGCAGAACTACCTCGCTTGCGGCGACAATGCGTCTGAGCGTCTCGACTTCTTCAGTCTCAACGCCTACTCTTGGTGCGGACAGAGCTCCTACCAACAGTCTGGCTACGATCAGCTTGAGAAGAACTCTGAGGATCTGCACATCCCCATCTTCATGTCGGAGACTGGCTGCAACACAGCAAGGCCGCGCGACTTCAAGGACCAAGAGGCGCTTTTCGGAGAGATGGCCGACGTCTGGTCTGGCAGTATCATCTACGAATGGATCGAGGAGATGAACGACTACGGTCTCATCAGCTATGGTCCCAAGGTTGACCCTGCTCAGGCACCAGATGGTTTCCCTCGCTCAGGTATGTCGTGCATCCTACATTCCTTCTAGACACGTCAACTAACAGCACACAGGAAAACCCACCCCAGTGGAACCCGATTTCCCCAACCTCTCTGCTGTCTGGGCTACATTGAACCCCACCGGTGTGAAGGCGGCTGATTACAACCCCACCAACTCGCCTGTCGTCTGCCCCGACTTCACCACCTCGGTCTGGGAAGTCAACCCCACGTCGCCCCTGCCCACACTGGGCCAGAAGCACGACTTCAACGGTACGCCCACGTCTGGCAGCTTCAGCGCAACGGCGACCGGAGGCTCTGGCGCAGAGGAGTCCGGCGCTTCAGGAACTGGATCTGACAGTGCGGAGACATCTGCGCCACCCTCCACCGGTGCTGCGGCGGATGCTCTGGGCAAAGAGCTCAAGGGAATGGGCGCGCTGCTCGCGGGTGTTATGGCTGTTTTCGCATGGCTATGAGTGCTTTTCACGTCGCGTTCTCAGAGCATCACCACCGTGTCACGCGCCTCCGACCTTGATGGATTTTGATGAAGACTTCACGGAAGACTATGTTTAATGATTCGAGTATATATTTGGACTAAAAGATCCTTGGTCCAGCTTTGCATGTAGGATTAGGATAATAGAATACTAAGAGAAGCTATCTCGATGTTACAATTATACGGATTCATGCCCGTCCACCACCCATTAACACATTACTGTGAGAAACTGCAGACCCGTTAGACTAGGATGCTACCGCTAGCATTTGACCGTCCTCCGTACAGCTAAAAGATAGCACCGATTTTGTCACTGCTCAAGCACATACGGCGCTCAGACTTTGTGGCAAAGCAGACCAACATATCGACGTCGCACAGTATCCCAGTCATCAATATGGTTCGAGCGTAGCAATGAGTCATAGAAGCTTTATATTCTTCATCAGTGTAGATGTAACGCTCTACCATCATCCTCTCGATATCCCCACCAGCGCAATAACCTAAGCACGACACTACTATGGCAGAGTGGAAGCAAAGGGGGCGCGACTGCTGTAATCCAGCTAGCACAGGTACGAGTTCTCATCTCCCAGTATGAATACCAACTGATGGGTTTGCACAGGCTGGCTCGCATGCTGCTGTCCATGGGTTCTGTACGGCAGGATTCAGTACCGAGACGAGCATCAAGGCGACATGGAAAAGTTCTCTTGCTGGAAGGCCTCTTGCAACACGCATGTGAGGTATCCTTCCCCTATGTTGGCGCTCGCAAGCTGACCATGACCGCAAAGTGTTGGACATGTGTCGGTGTCCACTGTTGTACATGCGCCACCGGATGCTGGATCCTGCCTTGCCTTAGCCGTGGGAGGATCCGGAAGAAGTATGGGCTGAGGAGCGAAGGGTACAACGAGAGTAAGAAGGAGTTTTGCAAGGAGTGGTGCGCGAACTTCTACTGTGCCGGATGCTGCTCCTGTTGCAATCTCGTCCAGCAAGACCGTGAGGTCGAGTACCAACACGAAAAGAAGAAATTGGTATCGCAGCCGGGGCCGGTTGAACCGATGACCTATTCGTCGCAGCCACAAATGGCGCGAGGGTCGTCTTCTCCCTCACTTCGCCCACAGGAAGCACAAGCGGCAATGACGCCTCCAACGGGGACGGTCGGGCAGGCAATGTGATCCAGGACGAACCAGTTGTCGCAACCAGATACAGGAGTGCTCATGTGCGCGACGGAACAGGAAGGCGAAATATCGGATAGACAGATGTCAGGACCATAATGACAACGTGCTCACTCCTCCTCACTCTCTTCACTGCTGTCCCCGCCCATCAAACCTCTTCTCATAAGCTCCTCAAGATCGTCCTCATCGTCGTCGGCTGCTGCCGCTTCACCAACCATGCTAGACTTGCGGTCATGACCTGCCGTCTCCTGTCGCGCAGGTGGACCGATGTCCATAGGTTCGATGTCCCTGTTGTAATCGTCCTCGTCGTCATCCTCACCTTCTGCATCGTCGCCGCCCAGATCACCAAAGTCAATCTCGTCTTGAGCGTTGCGATTGCGGCGGGGGTTCGGCGAGCCTTCACCATCGCTGTTGGCGGCGCTGGCGAGGGATATCGGGCCGTTGGAGGGGGAGCGGAGGTAACCAGCATTTAGGTTTGAGCCCAGAGATGCCATTGCGCCCTTGTTGTGTCGTGGTGGGCGTGCATCGGGCACTTCAATCTCGAGGCCACCGTCATCGTCTGACTCGCCCTCTGCGTCGTCGTCGTCGTCGGAATCGTGGTGTTGCTGATGTTGTTGGTGAGGAGGCGATGGATGTGCTGGCGAGGAAGCTGCTTCGCCGTCGGATTCGTCAGACGAGTGTATGACTTCGGAGGATTTGATTCTCGACGCTGGCGGTGCTGCGGGCTTGGCTTTGGGCTTTGGTGTTGTGTCGGTTGCGGTGCGCTGGAGGCGGACGGCTGGTGTGGCTTGCGTCTTCTTGGGCTTGACCATGGGGTTCGTGGCCGCTGTCTTGCGCTTCTTGGGCGCTGGTATAGCGGCAGCCTTCCGCGCTGGAGCAGCAGTCGCAGAGGCGCGGGCCCCGAACTGAGGTGTATTGACGGCGCTGCCTGTGCCTGTGCGGTAGTCTGGCGAAGACGCGTACTTGTATTCGGACTCATCGCCCCGTTTCTCCTTTTCCTTGCTCAAGAAGTGTCGGAAGTCGTAGGGGTTGTTTGCATCAGGGTCTCCTCCCTCGTCATCGGCCGCTGCCTCGCCGAAGAGATCCTCTTCGCCATCTTTGCTCTCGCCATCATCCTTGAGTTTCTTGGGATATATCTTGGCGTGCTGTGACGAGACGTCCTTGCCGTTCTTGGTCGCGAGGTTGAAGGTGTAGCTGCTGGACAGAGGCTCGAGCGTGGCCTGCTGGCTGGCGGGATCGAAGACGAGGACGTATGACTTCTTGGGTTGTGACTTCTGCCCTGTGAATGTGAAGATATCCTTGTCACCCGAGCTATTCGTATCGTCGATGCGAAGGTTGTACAGGCCGGTCGACGAGGGCGAAGTAAGCGTTGTCGAGCGCGAATCGGATGTTTGTGGGGGCTTGTGGTTGTCTACCCTCTGGATTAGAAAGCGAACAAGGACAGCACTGTTGCAGGCAAGACTCACATTTGACGCTGCTAAACTCTCCTGGCGCGTCGTCGCTGCCTGTTATGCGGTCGCTGATATGCAGGCTGAAGTGCGCCTTCTTGTGCGGTTCGATGCGGCTCTCAAGCATAGGGGACGCCATTCTACGCGTCCACCTGTGACAGTTTTGCCTAAATGCGAGGGAACAAAGAGGGAAGAGACAGATAATATTGCAGACGCTACGCTACCAACGAAGTGGGCCAGAATGGAATGACAGTTGTTTGCGGAGTCTCAGCTGCGTTGTTCACGTCAACTGGAAGTCGCGACGCCGGCCGGTCTGGATTGGGACGCTCCGCTTGCCGTCTCCCGCAGCTAGCCCACCCCACACCTGCACCACTAATTTTAGCCTACTGCTCGACATCTCCACCCACGCCGAGCAATAGCTGTATATCAAGTGAGCTACATCAATGGAAGAAGAGTTGAATCTTCACGTATCGTGTATCGCTATTCTAGCTACAGCTATGCCCCCAGCGTGTTGGACGCATGACGACCCCGCTCAGTTGAACACCTAACAGCCTACACATCATCGGCATAGCTCGTCTTGCTACCGTCCATAAGGCGACTGCTCTCAGCTTGAGCCATCAGAGCCTGCGACGCCTTCCTCTGCTTCCGCTTCTGCCAGAACACTGAGGCGAAAAACGCCATGCAAAGCGCAACCGCTAAGACGATGCCAACAATGTGGTGCATTCGCAATGGCGCTGTCGCATCATCCTTCCACGGCACACCTTCAGGGTCATCTTCTGTGAACAGATGCCGTCCTCTCTCTGATGGCGGCTGCTTGTTGATGACGGGGAAGGCCTGTGAGAGGCCTCCTTCCAGCATGCCAGGAAAACCCAAGGCGCAGACCATGGTATCCGCCTCAGGCGTAAAGCTGAATTTGATTGGAACTTTGGCCATGCCTGATCCCATCACGTCGAAGCTTGTGGCCCATATTCCACCATGCCCCGGTTTCTCGTCTAGCGTGACCGTCAGATATGTCTTGTCATACACACGACCTCGGGAATATCTCGTTCGGCAATTCGGGCTGTACTATGGAACAGACTTACAGCAAGACTCCCAATCAAACTCTTTCTGATTTGTGTTGTAGTTATTGTCCTGTTCACAGGGCTTGCAGTACAGGTTCCGGTGACTGGCAGCCGGAACATTGAAGTCCGAAGGCCAGGTAAGCTTGACAAGGTCGTTGATGTACACGGGGACGGTACCAAAGCCCGAAGTAGGTGGGACGTGAGCGGAAGCCTCAAGGTACTGCTCGATCTCGAAACTGGAGCTTTGAGGGTGCTTGCTAGGCATCAGATCCTGGTTGCCTGGCGCCGGGAATTCCCACAGGATTGGATTTGGGCAGTCGCAGTCGTCCTTTGTTGGAGCCATGTTGTAGTTCTGACTTCCCCTCTGGATGCTATTGAGTATTGAGATGAAGAGGCGTCTTCGGCAACTTATGTGCAAAGGTGAGGAGAGAACCGCGTACACAATCCTGTATTGAAGCTACTCGGGGCTGGCAAAAGGCCGTCCCAAAGCTTCAGCATGGGGTCGCTCGCCTGTCTCGATAAGACTCGCTGTGAGTGGTGCATCTCAGATTCCTGCGTCGGGCTATGCTGATTCTAACGCAAAGCAGCGGGGTGGAGTTCGTATACAGCCATTGCGTACGCAGCATCGCGCTTCCCACAGGCACATGCGAAGCCTTGATAGCAAGTCGCGAATCAACAGCATAGAAATGCCGGTGCCTTGAGTTTCATACACGTACTTATCGGAGTCCTATCGGCCCGCAACTGCATCAATGCCGTCCCTACGCGTCAGTTCGGAAAGAATACAGACTATCGGACAGACGATGGAATGACAATATACCAATATTGGAGAGGGTGAATGAATGCGCGTCATCATGGCTATCGAAGTTGTGTCGAGCGTGGAATGTCAATGACCTGACAGATCGCAATGCCAAGACGCTAACCATGAAAGGCTGGTACAGGTCGCACCTGCCAGTCTCGACTGGTATGCGCTTTAATCTTCAATGAACCAGGAATAATGGTGCTGGCCTGCTTATCGCCTCCTTCTATTCAATACATATCTCTACATGCCGCACAAAAGATCTACCTAGCAAGCATACCGATCGCCTCGTGCCCAAAGGGCTGACCTTACTACAACTGCGCCTACTCCAGCCTGACCTGACCCCAAGTCTGAGCATCAAGCTTATCTTTATTCCAACATTGGAGTGTTGATGAGGGTCGATCCCACGAGACTTTAAGCAGGACTTCCCTTGGAGGACACTGCAACAGTTCAGCTGCACGATGTATTGAAGCTGCGAAGCTGCAAAGCTGCTGCCTGATAATTCGGGCAGTGTCCGTGGCCAGCAGATCGCCAGCACAACAATCCTCGGCTAATGTATCGCATGCAAGGCAGCAACGGCATTGTACCTGACGGAGCGTTCAACCCAAAAGCCTCGTGTAGCGACGCAGCTGCAAGGATGCATCTGCAAACATGGTCTGCTGTTATCGACAAGCGAGTCAAAGCCATTCTCGTCCGATAAATCTAAACAGCCATATTAAATGTATTGCCAACCAACACATCGTCATGCGCCGCCAACCGAGCACTATATCGGAGTATTGAAATCATCCGAAGGCAGTACAGTGTCACAACATACATGCTTGTCCATCTGCCGTGCAACCTTGGTCGGAAGAATGTAGACCTCTGGATTGGTCTATACATACTGGCATTGGGATATGTCGTCCCGTACACGGCTTCGCGAACTGTTTAGTATGGAGGTCACGCGTGATTGATGCTCGTATGAGGACTTTAGGTTAGTCGTTGGGCTGTTGGAGGGAGTTTGACGATGGCCGAGGGCGGTATAAAACGGAGAAATGAAAGCTTCAAGTTATACTATCGCTCTGTCGCCCTGTCGTGGAGGCATATTTTGCTTGGTCTCATCGTCTATCGGGTTCACTCGTTCACCACGCTCGCTTTGAACACACCGTACGTCATGCGCCTCATCATCCCCAGCCTCCTGGCCCTGATAGCCTCAGTCAGGGCTGTCGGCATCGCTGTCGTATTGAACAACTCCCCAGACCCCATCTATGTATGGTCCGTCGGTGGCACAGTCGGCCCTCGCCATGACATCAAAGCTGGTAGGACTCATGCGAGCTTTGACTTGGTCTCCGCTGACAGCCACAGGCGGTATCTACTGGGAGGAGATGCACCATGACGAAAAGTCCGGAGGCATCGCAATTAAGATGACGAAAGAGGCGGACGGTCTAAACTCCGGTGCTCCTCAGCAGGTGTGGGCATACAACCTGGATGGCGGGACGGTGTGGTACGATCTCAGCGCTGTCTTCGGGGCGCCATTCGCGGGTAGCCGATTAGATGTTACTGGAGATAATGGGGGTAGCATTGTGTGGCCGAATGGTATTCATCCAGGAGGCAACCAACTTACGAAAGCTCCGAGCGAGGGAAACATATTCTTTTCCATCAATCCTGCTTGAGCAATAGAGGATGGCTTAGAGATATTGAAGAGTAGAGCACCTCAGATGGATCGGAGCAGACTGCAGTGTGTCGGTATTTAGACCGGGTGGATGCATCCATTATACCGATTTGTGAAAGATCTTGATGACGAGTGCGCCAGAATAATTTGAGATGATTTTTCTTCACTGCTCTTTCTGGTGATGATTGAACCCGTCCGACGGGCACTCTTCGGTGTCTCACGACCAGCAGCTGTACGTCGGAAGATCATTGCTCAAGTCGACATGCAAACTGACAGCGCACGTGTGAATTGGCAGTGGTCGCAAGAATTGTGGGCGAACCGTCAAAATGGGAGACGTGGGGTCGGCCGTGCTTTCCAGGGCTGGTCGCGAAGAGGCAGTCGCAGATTGCCGCCTTCAGAGAGCTCCTTCCTCTGCCCAGCGATCGAATCGCCGCGTCTAGAAAGAGTCACCGACATTCGACTCCATGCGAGTGCGTCTGAAGGATCTAAGGATGGCGACCGACAGCTGTCTGTGCAACGCCACATTCTGTCGTGCTTCCGCTGCGCCCGGGCTCCCCAAACTACAGCTCGCCTCAGGCGTCCGGTCGCGAGTCATTGCGCCGTTTCTCGCACACCATCAGACGCCATTCCACCAGTACAGTAATCATTCATGCCACCAAGCCGAGATGTCGCCGTCTGTACAATTATTCCATGGCCACGCCGCAATCTGCCTTCATCTATCCAGGGCGTCATCTCATCTTATGTCGAGTTGGCATCTTGTGTAGCCTCGGTTCTGACATCCCGACCGGGTGTATCCTATCTCCAATCGCTGCCAGTCGCCTGCATGGTGCTACTGTATGATAGCGACTGCGGGCGGTATCGCGCCATGAGCATCGGGTGATGCAAAATTGAGCCGCATCTAGGTGCTGATCCGCCGCTGTCAGCACCAGCAGCTTTCCTGTGATTGCGACAGCGTTCAAGGGGAGCCTGCCCAATCTTCGATCTCGCGAAATGACCAGAAGCATCGCGAGATACGACTAAAGAGGCAACACCAAACTAGACGGAAAACTAGAGCCTGGGGACAGACTGCATTCACACCTTTAGCCGCCCTTGGGGAGGGTTGGCGTGCACAATAGCTGCCACCGCCCACTGCTAAACGCGATGCGCCCCGCTCCAGGAACGGCCCTCCGCAAAACTTATTGGTATGCTAGTTTAGCATCCGTCTCCCTGCGTCTGTAATTCGCTTGCTGCACCATGTCTTATCAACCCTCCGCCTGGAAACACCCTGGTCACGTTGCACATGGCGGCCGCTTTCGGGGCCACGCAGACCTTTCCAGGCAAAAGGCCCTACCTCGCCCTATGCCAACGACGCTCAAGCATGCGCCTTCTATTGCCCTTCTTCTGGTGATTGGCCTCTAAGCGGCGACCCGACGCCATGTATTCGTCGCCATGCCGCTTGCCACAACCAGAGGCGTTCCGAGAGGCGGATCAAATTGTGTACCACAATCAACAGCCGATGTTTCTGGCCCCGCTGACGCCTGACAACAGCATTGTCTTACTCCATACTTACTGAAGCCTGACAGCCACTCTCTCCGTCATCCGATTTTCTTCTTCCTGGAGATGATCACCAGCTCACCACTCAGCGCACGACTCGTGTCTCGTACTAACACGCGGGGCTCGCAGACATAAGAGCTCCACCACAACCCATCAATCAACACAATGAGTGCGAGGACATTGACAAACGTCGTCAACGACCAAACGGTCGCCTTGAACGCCCTGATCTATGGATACGCTGGGCACAGCCTCGTCACCCCGCAGCACGCTCTCCAGCAAATATGGTGGACCGAGGAGCGAATCAACGAAAAGGTCAACCATGACTTCGTCACTTCAAGGCTACAACCGAAAGAGAGAGAACGTCTCACACAACCTGTCGGCTTCGGCGATCTGAGCGACGACACCTACATCGAATGGATTCTGGAGAAAGCAAGACGACTTTTTCTGATATTGGTCGAGATTGGTGAAGCGGATAGGATCTTCGCTGTCGTTGACAGATCGTGGGACGACGATGATTTACCTCTGGAAATGGACGACATCGAGCAGCTTTCACTTTCCAATCGCCGCGATAACCACGCCGATGCTCGCTTCTATCACACACAATTCACATTCCTCCTAAGAGAATTGCGGGAAGGCATACATATCGATTATGCGCCCAACGAGGAAATACCGGTCGAGAACGTAATGTCTCTGCCAGTAGCAGTGAGCTTACAGGCTTGGCAGCGTATGCACCTACCGAAGAAGCCAAAGGAGATTTACGTCCGCAGGCGATTTCCGCTGGGCGACCCAGAAACACCGGATGCGTTCGAAGAGGACTTCAAGATGGATGTCGAAAGCGCAAGGATGGTCGAGCATGAGCATCTTGCGCCGATCTGGGCCTCGTATACCTCCAAAGGCGTTGGTTACATCGTCACCAACTTTGTAGGGCAGCATACTCTCCGCACGTTCATTGATCACCGCAACCCGACTCAGTACCAGAAGCTGTTGAAGCCTGACCGGAGATGGCTGGTACTTAATTGGCTGCACTGTCTGGCAGACGCCATTGCAACGCTGCATCAAAATGGATTCTGCCACTCCGCCATTCGACCGTCAAACATCCTCATTGACGAGCAGAATGCGATAGCATTTAGCGACATCGGTAGCCTTGAGACGTTTCAAAAAGACAAGAAGCCCGACGCAATGGACGCCTACGTATACAGTGCGCCAGAAACACACATGAGCACAGGACCTTTCGACCCCAATGACCCTGCGCCTTCACCCACTATCCCAAACGGTCGACATGCTTCGATGATTAGCAAGAGTTCGTCGGGGTCATCTGGCAGTAATAACTCACAACGGCAGAAGCTTACCAAAGCACCTACAACAGACTTCTCTGGTTTCAACTTTGGATTCAAGAAGTCAAAGGCGAAGCCTACACCGAAGAAACGGTCGCGAGTACACGAGACTGAGAAGGCAGATGTGTTCTCGCTTGGTTGTGTTTTCCTGGAGATCATCACATTCATGCTGAAGAAGAAACCTCACGACTTCGTCAAGCACCGAACATCGAAGCAAAGGACCAATACTGGCGGCAAGAACTCTCGAACAGATTCATCGTATCATGTCAATCTTGACAAAGTAGAGACTTGGATGAACACACTCGAAAAGGCTTCATTTGAGCATGACGACGACGCGTTCCGGGCGATCCCTCCCATATTACAGGTCATCCGAAGTATGTTGAGCAAAGCACCTATGCTTCGTCCTACGGCGCGCGATGTTCGCGACAAGATCTTTGATATTCTCTTTGAAAATACCTCCATACCCGACATCCATTGCGGCGCTCACAAACATGATATTGGAGTAGCGGCATCGTCGTATTCCGGCTCGGATAGGGCGTCGCTAATGACAATGTCAACAATGACTTCAACGAGTTCGAGTACCTCTGACGCGGATACCATACGCTCGAGCACGACGCGTGTAAGCTCGATACTGAACTCGTATTCCGACCGGACGACCTTGTTTGGTATCGAAGAAGATGATAGCGCTTCGATAAAAACGCTAGAACCCATAGCCACACAAGGCCAAATTGGCAGAGCATATGAATCACCGAGGGAAGCCCCAATACCACCAAGCTCTCCCACTTCACCAACATCACCACGGTCCCCAATGTCGCCAATGTTCCCAAGCTCTTCAAGCCCTTCGAGACCGACGTCATCAGCCACGAAGGGGAAGTCTTGGAGCAAGCCATTCATGCTGATGCCATGAGATTCTGCAGGATCGAGACCCATAATGTTAGACTCGAGCAGGCATCGCGTTCAACCTCTTCTCGCATCTTCATCATCTGAGCATACTCAGACATCCGCGAGGTTGCTATAGATTGCGGGGTTGTATGCAGTGTAGTCTTGGGTGGCACGTGGCGGTATCAGCCTTACGGCACGGGGTGACATCGCAAGAGAAATAGGAAGGTGGTGAGTGACCTGGGCACTGCTATCATGCGAATGACGGGCATGCATACGGCTAGAGAATGCCGATGTTACAGGCATGTGGTGAGCAACAGCACATGTGAAGTGCCCCACACCTACGCAGACATACGCGTGCCCTGTACGATCCTGACAGCTCAGCGAGTGCACTGTTCAAGTTTCCTACAACGTAGCACGAATATACCTAATACCTTACAACGAACATCTGCAGACTTTTGGTTCCTGAGTGTATCTCTGAGCCGCACACGAGATCGTCGCAGCTTTACGCTTATCTCATCGACCGCATTTGCTGAGGCGGGGTATCCCCGCATCCTACATCTGCACGACTCTGTCAGACTATCGCCAACAACTTCATGTCCATTGCGCAGATATAGTATTGACGGCGTCCCTTTCTAATTGACTCAAAATGTATCCCAACGTTCTCGCCGTCGGATCTCATAACGTGCTGTCGTCTGCAATGTCTACATGCCACCTTCGGGTCATTGTTCGCTGGTCCGAACCTAGAATCCGGCCCCATTTGATCCGTATGGTGCGGGGAATCAACCGGCCCTGTAGCCAAGACGCTGATCGCAGCTGATCAGACTTGTTCTACTACGTCCATGCATCTGACACTCTGCAGGTAGGTAAGCGTCAGGCATGCATCCACGGCGTTGACGTACAACCACCTCTTCGACGTTCACCGTCAGCCTCGTCGTTTCCAAGGCGCCAGGCTTATGCAGTAACCGAATGCTCTGCAAACGCATACTGAACGCCATGCATCAGATCAGCCGGCCCGGCCACGCGACTACTTTGACCTGTCCAAACATGCGCCGAGCTACCTCAGTAGTAGCATGATCGTCGACGGTGTGCAGCCACCAGGATCATCCCGCCGCTATTCCCAGAACTAAGAATACCAATATGCAGCTGCAAAGCCGTCACAGGTACCATTGAACCATGCTGTCATGAACCCACCTAAGGTTAAAAAGCCGCCGTCGTCCTCCGCACCTCAACGGTTCCTTACCGCATCTTGGATGCGCACCTACCAACCGGTATTTTGATCATGCAGCTCAGCTTTGGGCTTGTTACAGGGTTATTGACGTGGTCAGCTGTTGCTGCCACTGTCAATACGGTTCATCCGCGTCAAGGTAATCGGACAGACTACGAGGTTGGATATACTCCACTCAAGACGGAATGGACAAACACAGTGGGGACCAATCCTTGGCCAGAGTATCCACGACCACGCCTCCAGCGAACAGACTGGAAAAACCTTAATGGTGTGTGGGGATACAGGAACACTACAAATGGTTCGGACGCATCACCACCTTTCGGACAAACACTGGAAAACCCGGTCCTAGTTCCCTTCTGCCTTGAGAGTGCTCTCTCGGGTAAGTCAACCCAGACTTCCGACTAGAAAGGTTACTGATGCAGCCTAGGTGTGACAGGAAAGGGTCGCATGTGGAGTTGGTACCAGACATCATTCGCAGTACCATCATCATGGCCTAGCGGCAACAACGTCATCTTGAACTTCGGCGCTGTTGACTACGAGGCCACCATCTTTGTGAATGGAAAGAATGCTGGTTTCCACAGAGGTGGATACTTCGAGTTCAGTGTAGACGTGACGCAGTACCTGAGCGCAAATGGGACGAATGAACTGTAAGTATCGTAAACCGAGGATTGGTGACAAAGCTAAGGTCATCACAGGCTGGTATACACATTCGATCCGACGGATGTTGATATGGTTCAAATACCGATCGGAAAGCAAACGTTGAACCGAGAGGGCATGATCTGGTACACACCATGCAGTGGTATCTGGCAGACCGTGTGGCTTGAGTCAACACCAAAAGAGCATGTTTCGAAGCTGGACTTAACAGCGGATATGGATGGGACTGGTAAATATGGACCGTGCTCCTTGATGGCCATCGCTAACTATGGAAGTGACCGTGACTGTTCACAGCAGCACCAACCTGACGAACATCCCTTATGAGATCACAGTCCATGAACTGGGCTCAACCGATGCCAAGGCGACAGCTAAGGGTACTAGCGGATCCGCATTTACCTTCAATGTCCCGTCACCAGAGCTATGGACTCCCGATAGTCCCACCCTGTACAACATAACCATCAAAATGGCCAGCGACACCATTCAGAGCTACACCGGATTCAGAACTGTTTCCCGTGGCACCATCAACGGTATACAGCGCCCACTCTTGAACGGAAAGTTTGTTTTCCCCTTCGGTACTCTCGATCAAGGATACTGGCCAGACGGAATCTACACACCCCCAAGTGTCGAAGCCATGGTGTATGATCTCAAGGTGCTGAAGAATGTCGGCTACAACATGGTACGCAAGCACATCAAAGTGGAACCGGCCTTGTTCTACAGAGCTTGCGATGAGATGGGCATGTTAGTCATTCAAGACATGCCTTCTCTGCGACCAGACCTACCGGACGGCTGTGGCAGTAAGCGATTAGCAGGCCAAGATGCGCAAGATGAGTTTGATCGTCAGTTGGCTTTGATGGTAGAGCAGCTCAAGTCATACCCTAGCATTTTTGCTTGGACAATCTACAACGAGGAATGGGGCCAGGATACCTCGCCTCCATGGCCCGAGTTCCCACTGACAGAAATGGTAAGAAAGATCGATCCGACTCGCCTTGTCAATTCCGTCAGTGGCTGGACGGACCATACAGCCGGTGACTTCGACGACAACCACCACTACTCCACCCCCCAATGCGGCACGCCATTCTGGTCCCGCCAAGGCAGCAACTACGACTCCGCCTACGACAGTTCGCGCATCGGTCTGCAAGGCGAATTCGGCGGCATCGGCACCCAGCTCCCCGAAGACAACTACGCGCACGCCTGGTTCAAAGACCTGGAGAAGCAGACCGCGTACGAACTTACCAACGGGACCAACTGGTGGAATTACCGCTGCCACGACTTGCTTAATCAATTGCGCGAGCAGATTGATCTTTTTGCTTGCTCGGGTGGGGTTTGGACGCAGACTACGGATGTGGAAGGGGAGGTTAATGGGATGATGACTTATGATAGGAAGGTCGTGAGGATGAACGAGACTATGTGGAAGAAGGATATTCAGGCGCTTTATGATGCGGCGGAGAAACGGGCGAATAATGCGACGATGGTGATCAGGGATGTTAGTAGAGGGGGGTTGCAGTACGGTATGCCTTGATTCGCAAACAGAGTACGTGAGAGACGTAGTTTCCTGTTGCTCAATTCCGTCATTACTATCTACGCAAAACACGTGTCATTGCAGCTGAGTAACATCTGAACTCTTTCAACTACCTCACCCCCTCCCTCCACTCCCCCTCCAGCATCCCCAACGTAACAACATCCCACCAACCCCCCTCAAACCACACACTCTCCCTCTCCCTCCCCTCAACCACGAATCCCAACCTCTCATACAACCTCAGCGCACCCTCATTCCAGCTAAACCCCCTAACCTTAACCCTATGCAACCCCGCCCGCCTAAACGCATAATCAAGCGCCCACCTAATAGCCTCAGACCCATACCCCTTTCCCTGATATAACGGTAGGATATCAAGCCCAATCTCCGTATTGCGATGATGTTGTTTATGGGGCGGCAACATATCTAAATGGATTTCGCCTACAGCCGTTCCATACTCTTCATCCACGATCTCTCCATCTTTCCTCCTCGTCGCAAACGCCTTTTCAAGGTCTTCGTCACTTAGAGCAGTCGTTTCTGGGGCGTGGGGCAGCCAGATGATGGCGGCTAAAAGGCAGTCGTTTTGGACGCCTTTCATGAATTTTTCAGAGTCGGAGGGGCCGGGCAGTTTGATGTTATCGAAATTGCTGTTTGCGTAGCCGGTGTGGTCGGCGCTGAAGGCGTGGAAGACATTTATGTCGCAGGCGCGGATTGCGCGGTAGTGGAGGCGCTGGCTGGACCAGGGGTTTGGCTGGGGTGGAGGGTTTGGTGGTGGGGATGACATTGTCGTTGTTTGGAGCGATGGAGGTATGTCGGGATCTCAGGGAAGGATGTGGGTTTCGAGAGTGTGGTGCCTGCGGAGATTTATTACTTGGTATTGTTGCTCCCTCCCAGTGGGAACGTTGTATAGAGTTGGCGGACGCCTAAATTTACGCCCTTCACGTGATTGCGCCCTTCATAGTCGCAAGAGCTGAGGGAGGTGATGCGAGATTAGACTTTGCTGAGATGGGAAGGTGGGAAGGCGATACGGAGGGCATGGGCATGGATTGATCCACCTCGTTTAGTAATATACATACAAGCGTGTTTTGACAACTCATAATTTACATGTGAATACTCACAATGAGGAGATGCATCTATCTACAATGGGTCGATGCAATCGTGAGACATGGTAGTGCAGGGACGCAGGATAAGGAACATGATCTATTTGGTTGCTCTCACAACGATATCTCGCCTCTCCAGGTACCTTCAGTCAGCCCAAGAGTCTCGATACAATGCTGCCACCTCGGACCACCTCTCTCTTTCCGTCTTAGGTACTGTAGCAACTTCTGCCTCCTGTGCACCAGCAACTGCAGGTTCCGCTTATTGTGCTTGTCGCCCTTTCCTCGGGCTTGTAGGAAGTCGGCCAGGGTCTTGATCTTTGCTGTCAAGATGGCAATCTGGACTTCAGACGACCCAGTATCAGGCCCGACGCGCTTTGCGGTCGCTGCAACGTTGGTTTCTGGGCGTACGGCGCGGACTTCTTCGGCACCTGACCGGCTCAATGATGGCGCCTTGGGTGGGAATATCCTATCGGTGTTGTGACGCCCGAATGTCTCTACACAGCGTGTGATGTTCACGCGCATGCGGTCTTTGCTCGATCCGTTTTCCAGCGCAGTGATGCGGGCGATGGCCTCAGCAGCTCGGGCATGGTCCTTCTTGCTTTGCTCCTCAATCTCCTCAGCCGACAATTGAATTGCCTGCGTCTTGCCGAATATGGAGTTGGACCATTTCGTTGTGGGGGCCGTGGTCTCCTCTGGAATTATACCAAGCGGAACAGCCAGGTCCTTGCTCCTGTCCAATTGTTGCCTAACAGTCTCTGGCTCGAAGGCATAGTTGAGGTGTTTCCGGTCTTTGGGTATCTTCTTGCCCTCTTCGTACGTGATTGGCTTTCCAGTATCGAAGGATTCTACGAATGGTGTTGTAACACCGCGGACTGGGTCTCCGAGACTCGCTACACGACCTTGTTCGAGCTCAGCGCGGCGCGTGAGGTTGGCAGCCTTCTTCCTATTCCGCTGAGCGACGATATAGGGATCGTTCGCGAGGCGCTTCTTCTGGCGTTCGGCTGACTCGGCGTATAGGTGCGATGTGGAGGCGAAAGTTCGGATGGGGAGAGTGAGTTGATTGGTGGTCGAGAAAGCTGGGGAGATGTCAGTATAAGCGGACCATGGATGGCAGCCTGTACATACACGTCGGCGCCCGCAGGCACGACAGGGCAGGTATTCGCGGCGGCATTGCTGGCTGCACTCTCGCTGCCACCACCCTCGAATCTTTTGCGGATCCATGGCCGGCGCCTGGTTTTGCCGATGCCGGCGCGTCATGGCGCCAGTCCGCTTGCGGCTAGGCGCTCCCACCACGATGCGAATATCGCGAACACGAAAGTTCGTCGACTCAGTCTCTCGCACGCAACCCGACAACTCCTGTATACCGACCAGCTCGTACAGCGCCAATCCGTCAAAATGGCTCCTTCCAACCTCCCCGCCATCTTCAACCCCACCCAGCAGGACATTGAGATGCTCCTCGCTGCTCAGTGCCACCTCGGTTCCAAGAACCTCCAGGTGCACATGGAGCCCTACCTGTGGAAGACCAGGCCCGACGGTGTCAACGTCCTGAACATTGGCAAGACCTGGGAGAAGATCGTCCTGGCTGCGCGCATCATTGTCGCCATTGACAACCCGGCCGACAGTACGTTCACTCGCGCAATTCGAGATGTACAATCTTGAAAGATGCGAATATTGGCACACGCGGACTTTGGCTGACACTGAGTGAATAGTCTGTGTCATCTCTGCCCGTCCCTACGGACAGCGTGCCGTCCTGAAGTTCGCTTCCCACACTGGTGCCACTGCCATCGCCGGTCGCTTCACCCCCGGTAACTTCACCAACTACATCACCCGTTCGTTCCGTGAGCCCCGCCTGGTCATCGTCACCGACCCCCGCACCGACGCGCAGGCCATCAAGGAGGCTTCCTACGTCAACATCCCCGTCATTGTAAGCATCTAGTTTGGAACATGAGGAAGGATCAGGAGACTAACATAGAACAGGCCCTCTGTGACGGAGACTCACCCACCGAGTACGTCGATGTCGCTATCCCCACCAACAACAAGGGACGCCACGCCATCGGTCTCATCTGGTGGATGCTTGCCCGTGAGGTCCTCCGCCTCCGCGGTACCCTCGCCAACCGCGAGACTGAGTGGGACGTCATGACTGACTTGTACTTCTACCGCGACCCCGAGGCTGAGGAGAACAAGGACAGCGCTGGTGTCGAGGAGGCCAAGGTCCCCGGTGCCGACGAGGTCGGTGCTGGCCCCGTCGCTGACGGCTTCACCAGCGAGTGGGAGGTCTCCGGCGCATCTGCCGGTGCTTTCACCGCCCAGGCTGCCGCTGCCCCTGGCACCAGCTGGGACGCTGACACTGCCGACTGGGCTGCGTCTGGCGATGCTCAGACTGGCAACGAGGGCTGGGGTGCCGAGACCGCTGCCCCTGCTACCACTACCCAGTGGTAGATGTCTTGACCCGTTTCGTCGATGCTTCTCTTACATACCCTGTCTTTGACAACCTGGCATGTGCCGGCGGCGTAGGAGTAAAAAGGAAAAGGAAATATGAGACCATTTGACAACGACTCAAAGATATAACCATGCTATGTCTGGAAGGGGACGTGTTGAGGGATATGATCAATGCTACGCGCTTATGAGGGAAAGATATCCATACAATGTATGGGGGAAAGCCCTGTGCTGGCGATCGGGTTGTACTTAATTGGCGCCCAGTCCTTCAATGCGATCCTTGCTCCATGACCATTCTGACTACAACTTCCCAACCTTCCCATGCTTTGATGTGAGAGTAAAGACAATACCGGACCCACCTTTCTCTACACTGCGCCCCGAGAACATCGATGCTCACGCAGAGTGCTTTTGTAAGAGATGAGTCGATGACCGTATGGCTGGATGACGAGCCGCCATGTTTGTGAACACGAACAGCACCGTCGCGAAAACCAACAAGTACGGCATGCGCGGTCTGTACGCAAAGAGGCATATAGGAGGAGACAAGCTTCAGGCTTCTAGAATGAGCATTACCCACGCTCCCACGCTGATGATCCCTGCGCTAGCGTTGCCGTAGCCCGAGGCTTGTACGCGTCGCCCGGCATCGTCGGCCATCTCCCGCCTCCTTGTGCGAACATCACTTCTTTGAGCTGTGTCGTGACTTCCTCTTCCTTTTTGTCTTCGGTCAACGTCACCATGCGTCCTTTTGCTCTTCTCGGTCTCTCGGCACTGGCTGCGGCAGCCATCACCCGTCCGACAACATCGGACCATAACAAAGTCATTGAAGAGGAGGCTGGCCGAGAATACACTGTGAAGCTGGAATGCGTGGGATGCCCGCTGCGTGCCTGGACGAGTCCTCAAAAGGCAGAATGGCTGCATCCGGCACCAAAGAACTCTCTAGTAAGTGCACCCTGCAAACCTAAGAATGAATACGACTGACCGGGATCAGTTGCTTAAGTTCGTCTTGTCCGAGTTTAACGATGCGTTACTTCTCAACGACCAGCGTATATTTCCTCTCGATCCCATGCCTCTCAACATAAACGCGAAGCAGGTCATCACCGAGGTGGAGCAGGAAGAGACGGATGCGGATGCCGAAGACGGCACAAATCCCAACAGACACCGGAGGATACTGTTTCCCCTACAATATGAGCATACAATCTTCCGCGCCGACGAACCAGAACTCTGGTGGCTCCAGTTCAATGCGACTGGCTTGCCATGGGGAGAGACCGCTGAACCAATCAAGTTGGGTCAGAGGATTGTTCAGATCCTGGTGCACAAGGAACTCGATGAGAATATGGAAGGTGGACATATACTCTCCATCGAAGAAGTACTAGTCGTCTCCGCAAAGGGCAAGATGCCACCGCCGAGGATGAAGTGTGGCAAGCTGGCCATGATGCAAACAACATTTGACCCACGTGAGTGGGACGAGTACGGTAAATTTGGCACGTTGTCGAGGGCCTGGAACGCTTTTGTTGGCAGAATACAGGTTGGAAAGGATGCCCTACTTCTCCCGCTCCTTGCACTGCTTGCGGCTAGCCTCGTCATGGCACGTCGCCTGTTTCTGCAGAGACAACAGGAAAAGCCTGGCACAGACTCAGAGGCCGAGACTGCTCTGTTGGGCCGAGATGCGCCTCCGCCATACGCAGACATACCTGTGATCAAGATTGAAGAGTATGATTAGTTCAAACAAGTCTGGAGGCTGGAGCGCAATCAAAATCAAGCGGGTCGGAGTCTTGCCCGTATCTCCGCGTTGCATTCGCCCTTTGTGCGCAAGCGGCATCTTGGCTCTATGTACCACCTCAATCTCGGGTTTCCGCTATCTTGCTTGTCTCTGCGCTCTTTTCATGCTTTTTGTTACACCGACATTCTTGCTCCTGCACCCCTCGGGCGCGCCCGGGTGAGAAGCGAGAGCGTTCCACAAGCTCGGTAGGTTTAGCCGACATATTCACCTGTTCAACCTCTACAAGGCGCTACCGACTTGATCATTGCTTTACTATACGCCTCCCTCATATCGTCAAGTATGTCCGTCATCATCGAGCAATACAACAAGGAATGGCCGCAGCAATTCGAAAATATCAAGTCGGAGTTGGAACATCACCTACAGGACATCGACTACCTCTCGATCGAGCACGTGGGTAGTACATCAGTACCGGGACTTGTCGCCAAACCTATCATCGATGTTGACATCATAGTCACTCGCGAAAATGTTCAGCCTGCTATCGACGCTCTCATCGAGAAAGGGAAATTCGATTACCTAGGAGAGCTGGGGATTGTCGACCGTCATGCCTTTAAAGACCCTAACCAATCCAATCGCCACAACGTTTACCTGTGTGTTGACGGTGTTGCACAAACGCGCAACCACCTCAGCTTGCGAGATACGCTACGCTCTGACAGCGAGTTGAGGGATGAGTACGCGCGTGTGAAGCTTGAACTCGCGGCAAAAGCAAACAACATCGTCGACTACATGGTCGCCAAGGGAAATGTGATCCAGAAGATCCTCAAAGCCTCAGGTACCTTCACAAAAGAAGAACTCGCAGCCATCGCTCGCGCAAACGTGAAAGGCGAGCGCTTCGGTGCCATCAAAACAGCCCGTCTGCTCCTCCGCGAGTTCGTGATGAAGGACGAGGAAGGCTACTTCCTTCTCGAAGGAAACGAGCAAAACGCACGTTACCAGGAGTGGCCCCCACGAACACGCCAACAAGCTCGTGAACTCGTCTTGGAAAATATCCGCAACCACAACGACGTGCCGCGAACGAAGTACGAACTCGCCGTCGAGACGCTCGACGAACAATTCATCGGTCGCGTCGGCGCCAAAACATCTCAAGCAAACTCCGACTCCCTTCCAGGTGAATCTACTATCAAACCCGTCACCCACGCTAAACTTTGGTTCTCCTTCTTGCCGTCAATGCAAGGCCAGGGATACGCGACAGAGGCCATGACAGCTTTCATCGATGCCTTGAAGGAAAGACTGCAGAATCAAGGGAAGTTGGAAATGGAGATTGAGTGCGATCCTAGGAACGAGGGGAGTTGGAAGTTGGCGGAGAGGCTGGGGTTTGAGAGACATAGCTTGACGAAGGAGAAGACGCAGATCAAGGGCGAGTGGGTGGATAGTCTGGTTTTGAGGAAGATTGTTGGGGATGTGTAAGTGGTTCATTGTTGATGTTTATGTGAAGGTAGTGCTAACGTGTGATAGGGCTTTTGCGTCGAAGCATGTAAGGAGAGGAAGTAAGGTTAGCAGCAGTATGCGGTTGAGTGCGACGGAACTGTTTGAGAGTTGTCATTGACGACGTTCCAAACGCGTGTTGCGGGACGGCGACGGCATGATTTCTTGGCCTCAGTCTTCTTCTGGGTTTCTTACGGTTAGCAGCTGCTACTACGATGTGAGAAAACAAAAGTCGGTACATTCTCATCGTTCCAGCTACCGTTCCATTGATACTTGTTGCTTAAACAATCCAGAAGTGACTCTAACCCACTAACACAAACCACGCACATGAACGACACTTTGAAACGAGCGACTGAATCGATACATCAAAAGAGTGTGGAGTTGCAAGAACTATAGCAAGGCGATATGTACACCAAAACGAACCCTTCCTCAAGACCACTCAGCAGTATTTCGTCCACAATTTCTGCGACCATGCTACCCCATCACCAACCCCTACAGCCTCCTCTTTCACCCCTGCCCCTTCATCATGACATCTTCCGCTCATCTAGATCGGCGTAACAGCACTAATATCGATCAAAGTAATCGGCTCAAGATCATTCGGCGTAGGCGCCGCGGCTCCCTCCCCATCGTCCGTAGCCGTAGGAAGCGTGATCAACGTAATGGGCGCAAAATCATCGCTCGACTCCGTAGTCGTAGCTGCCTCAGTAGGCAGCGTGATCAATGTGATCGGTGCAAAATCATCGCTCGTAGTCGCCGGCGCGCTCACGTCTGTAGTGGTGATGTTCGGGAAGGTTTGGTTGGCGGTGGGGAAGGCGGTCACGGTGACGGTTAGGGTTGTGGTGACGGTTATGGTATGGGTGAGGGATGTATGGGTGTTGGACCAGGACTTTGTTCCCCAGTGTGCGGCGCGGGGGTGGAGGTCGGGGGTTAGGCGTTTGAGGGGGGCGACGAGGGCGAGGGAGGTGGGCAGGAGGGGAAGGAAGAATAGGGACTTCATAGTGGGAATGATGGGGGTTGGAATGCAGGATAGTGTAGTGTGGTGGTTGATGAGATGACAGGACAAGATGAAGAGGGTAGGATATATAGTCCTTTGGGCCTGGTTCGAATACGTCAACTTGAAGCTGGATGTACAGAGGCTGATATCTCGACGCGTAAACTCGCAGCTATTCTACACGTTCTGCAAGCTACGGAGTACACTGAGTATGTGCCTGTCAGACGCCTTCCGCTGCTTCAAGCAAGTCGCTGTATGCGTATCCAGTGATATCCATCAACTGTTCGTAAGACCACGTGTCGTAGCAAGCCACACATTCAGAAAAGTGCCCATATCGCATAAGCACCTTATCCTCATGTCTACGTATTTCTTGCAGCAATGCTCGAGCTGATGTAGCCGCCAAGACTGCGCGTACTGAACAGGCGTCGGACTTCGCGGTGTTCACTCCCGTGTCCGTATCTACGAAGACGCATACAGCGAACTCTTTGCGAAGTCCGTACCTGTGTTACATCAGCTCTCGCTGAGATGAAGAGCGCAAATGTGCGGCCGTGGAGATAGATAGACTCTTGCTAGAGGACTTGGCGCGAGCGCACTCGATCTCGATAATGCTTGTGCTGCGTGACATACATGTTTCTCCAGAAAATGAATCGCTACGGACTGAATCAATGCTAGTAGATTTGGTTGTGATTACCGATGGACGAGCGATGCTCCGGTCACCTGGGCAACCTTGGAAGGTGAGGAGGCTGGCACGTGGCTGGGCTCGGGCGGATCTGCCCCACCGTGCGTATGATGTCATCAAGTTCTTCCATCCGCTCTCCATCATGTCGGCCCCTTCTTTCACATTTGGACAGTCCCGACAACGCGCAGAACTGGCTCAACCCGCGTCATCTCTCAGATTCATATACGGTTAATTACTAACAATATCACCACCTGTGAACAGAAGATGCCATCGTACAATGCCTCGATAAGTGCATCATGTCCCATCTATCTCTCCTCACCATGGCGCAAATCCAGCAAGGCTGAAAAGCCGCGTGCTTACGGTGGTATAACAGGTCTCATTGAGTGCCGCACGCCCATTGGACACTATTTAGAGGATGACCCAAGGAATGATATCTATTGGTGCCCGCTCGTATACCAAGCTGAATAGCCAGCTTTCATATCTTATTTCAGCTGCGATTGGGAACAGAGATTCTACTCACTCTCCCGCCGTTTACAACTTCTTGTCTGGCTACCATGCCTTTCAAAAAACGAATGGAGCCAGGAGCAGTACTGGCCTTAGAGCAGACACGGAGGAGCTTCCACTCTAAGCACGATGGTGTAGCTCTTCGTAAACCGAAGGAGATATTCTTGGTAAGTTTACTCTTATTTCGTTCTTCGCTTGGAGTCACTAACATCTTGCAGCGTATTCGAAGCGAGAGCTACACGTATGAGTCTCTACCCATGCCCTCGAGTATTCGCATCCTTCAGATAGACCCGGGAGCCTCTTCCGACCCGATTACTTGCCACTTCCGTATCGTAAGCCTGGACGACTGCCCAAGTTTCACCGCCCTTTCATATTCTTGGCAGAAGGACCCTGCGCTGGTCACAGATCTCATGTACAAAGGGGTCTTAACAGTCCCTTTCACTGCATTGTTCAAGGATGTCGCTAAGCCACTTTTCGGAGTTAACAATAGCATCGATGATATCTGGCAGAGGCTCTTGCGGGAAGCCGAAGATAGATGCACAGACTATAACAAGGGCAAGGAAGGAGACGCAAAGCCTATATTTTGCGACGGTAAGACGATCATGATACAGGCCAATCTTTACGAAGCCATGGCTCGCTTACGGTGTTTACAACCTACCGAGTACTGGATTGATGCCGTGTGCATCAACCAAAAGGATCTGAGCGAGAAAACTCAGCAAGTCCAGATGATGGGAAGAATCTATGGTTACGCAGAAGACGTGGTAGTCTGGCTCGGTAACGTGACAAGCTTTGCAGCCTACCCTTTGCAGACATTGTTCTCGGTCTTTGGGTCACAATTGAGTGAGAGAGATACTGTACCAGGACATACGGCGGACGACTCAGAGATTCGAAGGGATTCAGAGGTGATAGTAACAGACGAAATGCTTGACGCAGTGGCCAAAGGATGTCACTTGAAAAGAGCAAAACTCGAATTGATGCTCATCGCGGCCGCCTCTGTGCTCCTCACTCGTCGTTGGTTTCGTCGCCTGTGGGTCGTACAAGAGTCACGTCAGGCTCGTCATACTTTATTCTTACTTGGCGAAAACCAATTCAGAACCGATCTCATCTCGTCGGTATTGCGATGGACTGAAAATAAGATTGAAAGATCGCCAAAAACTTCTGGACAGCGCATGATCACCCGGCTTGGCCTTGCTGCACCTCTATGGCAGGCCCATATCAAGCACATCCCAGCGATGCTAGCTTCTATGAGTTCATCTCGTGACGAAGAAAAGTGGACCTTGCAGCAGTGGCTACGGATGGTAAAGAGTAGAAAAGCCCGTGATGCCAAAGATATGGTATTTGCAGGTCTATCTCTCATACGGCCTGAGGATCTGACCATTGATCTGTCGTTGCAGGCTCAAGGTCCGGACTCACATTCCCACAATCCGAAGGCGCAAGGGCATAAGCCATTACCAAAAGGGCCAAAGAAGCTATGGGACGTTTTACACGCCGACTACAACGCCGAGACCTCGACTGTACTCTTGAACCTCGCGGCTTGTATCCTTTCACATTACGATCTCCCGGTTCTATTAGACATTACGTTACTGTTTCGTCGCCCTCCATCATACGTGGCGCTCACCGAGCTACCCCTGACTTCGTTCCCATCGTGGATACCGGATCCGGAAGCATGGACCTCAAGGGCTCTAGAACCTGTGATATCGCTCAACAATCATGGCCGTCCATTTCCGCTTTCTGCGCACATGTCGAGCTTTCAGCCACAGATATCATCCGATGGCACTAAGTTGGCTGTGACAGCCGCTCTTTTGGACACTGTATCCAACTGCTGTCCAATCCTGGACGTCATACTCAACATCAAGGACTGTACGGGAGCTATTAGGGTGCTCGACTGGATAGCTGACACAGTTCCCCGTGTGTACTATCCAACCGGATCTTCAGGGATAGAGGCTCTGGCATGCCTAATGGTATCAGCTTACAGGAACCCGAAAGATCCCGAGAGGCAATGGAAAGAGGACACTATGGCGAGAGGGTTCTGCGAGATGCTTCATGAGCTAATTGAAGGTTTCGTAGGAGAGGGTGTCAAAATGTGGGTCGAGGAACCCGACAGTCTGCCTACGTGGTTAAAGTCATATCCTTGGCCTTCAGGCTGGGCTGTCGATTACGGTGGTGTATTTAAGGCTTACGCCAGGATCAGAGCAAATCATCCAGACGCCCCTTGGCCACCAAGCAACCTTGGGGGTTCAGAAGGGAGGGAAGTCCTCGATAAGACAAGAGGAATCCACCCTGACACCCTGACAAGGATCTCCGAGACCAACATAAATAGACAGGAGATTTCACACATGGATGAACGATGTGACTTAGTGCGAGACACCGGCGATACTGCGAACACTCGTGACTCTCACGGGAAGCTCGACTGGGCGTCAGATGTGATAGGTTACAATTCCGGAATAGGATTGCAGAGCCTATTTATTACCAAAGGCGGTTATCTGGGAATTGGTCCAAACTGGCTGAGAAATGGAGACGGGGTCTTCTTAGTAGCGGACGCAAAAGCCCCTTACATACTGGCCAAGGTGGACGATGTCTTGCAGAGGCAGGCGCGCGAGATACGTGAGCAGCTTGACACCGGCATGAGCAGGTCTGTCAAGCTAACAAGAAAGCAACGCAAGAGCTTGCAGACACAACTGCTTGAGATTGAGAGTAGGCCTCGAGGAGAAAACGCATGGCAGCTGGTAGGAGAAGCATATGTGGAGGGAATTATGCATGGTGAGGCTGCTGGTCTCGCTGAAGCTAGGGCACAAAGGTACCACATTGCGTAGACATGGAGACGCGTCCATGTTTCGGTACGTGTAATTGAATGAATATTTCGAGAACCTTTGGTGCAGTTCGAGCAACATGAGTCACCCGTTGCGCGCTTTATTAAGAGTCAGTAGACTGGCTCTGCAGAAGTAACGAACAGCCCTACGTTGCTATTGCAACACTAGTGGTCAGATGCCGCATTAATCCTCATTCTTCATCGAGCTTCACCTGCCTTCTACCACATTTTTCAGTGTGCAACTGCAATGGCGAATCAATCATGCGGGACTTTCAATGTTCGTTGGCTTACAAAAGTGGCCGCAAACCAATCATGATAGCACGGCCTGGTGGAAGTGGCCAACGCCAAAGCGGCAAACTTGAATCAGCAAGATCTGGGTTTGTAACATTGTTCTGTTTACTTATCCTTGAAGCAGTTTCCTGGCCTCCAGAATTCCCTGATCAGACGCAGAAGGCCGCGACTGATCGCACCGCCAACATAAACAGTGGAGCCACATGTGTCAACAGGACGGACCGAACGGCGCATGTACGCGTTACAAGACAGGAATCCTCGACGGCACAAGATCTTGTGAAGCAAGGTATCTTCACAAATGCCTGATGTTTGTTTTTTAGAGCCTTACCCGCGACAATAGCTGGATACACCTGCAGTGGTACATTCACGAGGCTCTCGTTGGTACTATGGAATACGCACCGAAATCATCACTCATGTCAATTGGAGTCATCTGCATGCTCGTCTTCTTCAATGGTGTTGTCATACTGCTGCGTTTGCGACGTACTTCGTTCATATAAGAACAGCTCCGGCAGGTTGTTTCTCTTTCCAGGATAAGTCCCACTATTTACAAGAGAATCATTAACCATATTCATTACTAACAAATAGTTACCATGTCTACATCTCCAACTCCAGAGCTCGACCATGTCGATAACGCCACACATGGACCTATCCGACCAGCTACGTCCGATGGACCTGATTCAGAACGTTCTGTGGACGAGCTACCGGTCTTGAACCCCTCACACCCGGATTACCCGCCGCTTCGTCACACTCCGGTTTATTCTCCACAACCTCATGTAAGCCTCGCAAGTACAGACGCAGATAAATCTGTGATTAGGAAAGGGCATTCATCTGTCGCAGCGCCTGCTGGTCAGCTACATGGCGATACTGCACCGCAGACGGCGGACTACAAGATAATCAAATTGAATCCCCCTAAGGAAGCCGAAAACGTCGAGGAAGCCCTAAAGCCCGACAACTCTGATGACGCGGATGAAGACGCCGAATGGGATAAGAGTTCCCCAGCTGGCATCCCACGGCTGGCTGAATACATGGCTCGCGTGCCTGAGCGGGCTATTTTCCGTACCTACCGAACGCTCGGCGTGCAGAATCTCCTCTTCATGCAATCAGAGATCGACTATCTTGAGTGGAAGCTTCATAATGTGATGACCAATTTCAGAGAGGGAAAAGGTGGCATCACCAAAAAATATGCCACAGATTGGGCTTGGCATACAATGGAGGATTCCGCCGAACCACAGCCCAAGCAGTATCATATCATCATGCAGATTCGTGAGAAGCTTGAGAAATACGGTAGGATTATCATTGAACCTATTTGACTATAGCGCTAACCCACGTGTAGAAGAAGCACTTCTGCGACAACGTATGCTCGCCAAGATTGCAGCCCCCGATCAGTTTGATATCGACCTGATTAAATCCTACAACGTGTCTCGCGCTACACGAGATAACTGGATTTTTCACTTTAAGCCTCTTTATGGCCTTCCTGAAGACTGTGTCAAAAATGATCGGTTCCATGGACTTGCAGCTACGGACTTGATCTCGCTCAAGTCCCGCGAATACAGCGACTACTTTACTAACTGGGTCTGTGCGCGGTCACTTACCATACTCAGAGTTTTTGGGAGATTCTTGGAAAAGTCCAACTTCGGTGGCAGTCCAGTGATTTACGACAGCACTCTCAGAGAGTACACCCATTTCTTCACGGCAGTGCTTGCTAGTCTAGTGCCTGTCGCTGTTGCATACATCTCTCAGCAGGAAAGAGATATGTCCCAAATTGTGGTCATGGCGTCGACAAACCTTCTGTTATCGGGCTGTATGGTCTACTTTGCGGACGCGGGAAAAGTGTATCTCTTCCTCGCTGGTATCTTGTAAGTATTTTGCGAAAGACGTAGGTAACGTGAACTGACTGCCGCACAGGTTCTCCATGTTTCAGTTGTTGATGATTTCGAAACAGTAGTCAAAGGTGGAGGAGTTGCCGTCTTGTACGCATGTCTGGATGGAGGTCAGCTGGGCTGATAACGCTACATGATAATCTCCATATCGTCACTGCAGGGCCCGCTAGGGACTGCGAGTCTTTCCTTTGTAATCAGTGAACTCGATGGCTCAATGTCATTTATGTTTTCTGCGATCTTCTTGGGTCACATCCAACAAGCATAAGCTACGTCATTACCCTCCTCCACACGTCTCTACTCGTCCGTGAGGATTCCACGCGCTTCACTCCGACTTGCGCAAGTTTGCGTGGGATCCACTTCTATACCCTCTCATTCTTTCCAAAGCTGACTACAACCTCTCACACCACCGCGATGTCGACTCTACACCCCAACGCTTAGAAGCACGCGACCAACTCCGCCAGAATCAATCAACATGAAAACGCCACCATTGGCCTGTGCCCAATTCATACGCCGCTGCTTGAAGCCGTGTAGTGAGCGCAACCCACCACAAGAAGCCCACTGTCCAATATGCACAGAAGAATACGATCGCAGTAGCCACAAAGCAATGCGCGTCGTCGTCCAGCCACCCGCCCAGTGCAACCACGAATTCTGTCAAGCCTGCCTTGAAAAGATCTTCGCCCGTCGCAAAACCCAAGACAACACCAACCTCTGTCCACTGTGTCGCGCCGTATGGTTTCAAGCCGAATATGAAAGCCTTTCGGCGCGCAGTCGGCGTTTGACTGAAGAGGCTACGGAGGTTCTTAGAGCGAGCAACTCCGCACCTTCCCTCTTCGCGGGCGTGCCCGAAGGCCCTGCGGGCGAAACCATGTCAGATTCTGCCAGGAGAGACACAGATCCAAGACCACAGCCTGCACGTACACCCCGACCTTACGCGCGAACCAGTCAGCCCCGTCCGCCTACGACTCAGTCACCTACTGCATCCGGAGACACTTCATACCGCGAAAACTGGCGCACTGAGCCCCGTCCGCCTGCGACTCAGGCACCTACCCCATCCAGAAACACTCGCTACAGTGGAAACTGGCGCACCGAGCCCGTCTTCACACATCGTGAGTTCCACGCCGCACTCGCCGCAGGACAAGCGACAGCCCGAAGACCAGAGCCACCGCCTACATCTTCATGGCCTCACACACCTACAGCTTCTCATCCCACTCGCCCAACCCCCCAACCCTTCCAATTCGGCCAGCAACGCACCTCCACCTCAGCCTCAGCGCCTCCACATCGACCCCAATCCAACTATCCCCCGGACGATTCAAACTCCACAAACTCCACACGCCAAGGCGAACAGAACAGAGCAGCGCCACCACAAGCTTTCCAGTCGCTCGAGTTCCAACGCCGTTCAGCCGATCTGGATGCTCGCGAAGCCCGTCTGAGGGAACGTGAAGGGGAGCTGAGAAGGATGCGTCAAGCGTTGGAGCGGCGAGAACAGGAGTTTGGTGCTTTTTGTGAAAGAGGGAGACAGCTGTTTCGTGGAAGGAATGAGGGTGTTTGAGAGAAGAGGGGGACTGACGGATTTGAGAGGACGAAATTGTAGAGTGTGCATTTGTGGGCTTATGAGGTTAGAGCTGCTTGCTTCACGAAGGTTTGGTGCGATTGGGGTTTGTTAATCATGCGGGATATCACTGACCAAGGCAAGTGCAGACGACGGATAAGGTCTACTGGTGTCGTGGAAAGTCTAGAGATTGGGCTGGATGGGAACAGGATGCGGATACTTAGTGATAATCACAGTTGTAGCTACAATGGGTTCGCTACTTTAGGCCACTGGCATTTGCTAAAAAGTACAGCAAGAAGCGCTTTCACAATGGGATCGTTTGACAGACAGATGTTTACACCTCGATAACATGGGAAGATAGCAATTATGAAGCTTATTGCATGGATATTTCGCATTCAAATGATACGGGATGTCTACCCCGGATACTGGGACAAGCCAGATCGCGTGATCGTGATTAGCTCGGGATTCCATCAATCCCTGCAAAACCTTTTGTCCTTCTACATCCTCCGGAAATTAGCGGTAAATTGCATCATCTCAACCTGCAGTACGTTCCTCTCCCTTTCAGCGCGCAGAATTTCCCTTTGCTGCTCCTCCTGCTTGCGTTCGAAATTGATACACAGAAGCTCATTGAGATAACGGCTTTGATTCCAGAGACGAGTCAGTGTTCCCCTGAGGGCGCGGTCTTCATCCTGGATATTCGGGTCCGGGCGAACGACTTGAAGAGCCAGGCTTATATGCCCCCCACCCTCAAGTGGGGGAATAGCGATTGTTTCGATGTTTTGCAGAATATTGCTGACTTCGGTTAAGTTGGCCCAGTGCCTATCGCGTTGTTCACGCTGTTGCGGACTGAGGACTTGTTCAGCTTCCTCCCATTCCCATTCCCATTCCTGTTCCTGTTCCTGTTCCTCTTCCTCCTCTTCTTCCTCTTCTTCCTCTTGTTCTTCTTCATGTTCTTCTTCAAATTCTGCTTCAAGTCTTGCTTCAAGTTCTGCTTCAAGTTGTTCTTCTTCTTCGTCGTAGAAGACTTCATAGAAATGTTCTTCTTCGTCTTCGGCGCCTGGCTGCGATGGGGGTAGTCCACCAAGCGCGCCACGTATGCATTGTCGACAAATAGGACAGTAATGGGCCTTTTGCATACCGCTATTGACCCAACATTGTAAGCAGTCTCGGCCGAAAACGTGACTGCAATGTGTCCCTAGAAGCTTGATAGCTACATGCTGATCCTCGTCATAGTCCCCCTGGCAAATAGGGCATTCTGAATCGTGAAGTGTTTCGGAGGCGGACAACACTATGTATCGCTCGATCGTAGCCGGGGGAGGCGCGTTGATCTCAGTCCATATCGATCTCAACTGTGTCATGGCATCAACTATGTGTTCGAACATCCACATCTCGCAACTGTGTGAGCCATCCTGGGACGGCTGGGATGTATGATCGTCGTTCTGCTGATGAGACATCTCGGTACCCATGATGGATTCTGTGCGAGTTATGAATAAGTGCTTGAAGGTTGTTGTCGAGCTATGTTAGTGTGGAGAAGAGGTACTGCAGTGCTTGGTACAATTCTTATAATGCTTCACCGTGCATGAAGCACCCACAGGCTCAAAGTCGACAACACTGTCCAAAACTCGAACCCATTGTGAACCTACCGACTCAGGAGTGAAAGCCTGTTAGGCCTCTCTTTCCCTCGTCCAGCTGGTGTTGACAGTGTTGAGACGGCAGGAGCGATGAGACGAGGCTCTATGGAGTCGCGCAACTTCGCAATGATTTCGTTATGCGAGTAAAAGCATCTGCCACATCGCCGTCAATGGCGACATGATCAGGAATTTCCTTGCACGGCGGATATGTTGTGGCAGTGTTGATGGCGCTCGCGACTGACCTCGGAACACCTGCTAGCCTTTCAAGCTATCACAGAACTGGGTTAGCGCAGTCGCTTCAGGCGCATCCCTGCGGACAAAATGTCGATCACGTTCAACTTTTGGCATCTGTCGAGGTGAAGAGCAGCGAAACACATCGACATTGAAGCCGCAATTGGGATTTATCACGACTCCAACTTAGACATCCTCGTTCATTCAGTTCCGAAGATGGCCGACTCAGCAAACAACTCAAACGTTGCGTCTACCACACAGGCAGAGTCGTCCACCTCATCGTCACAAACACCCACAACACAGCCAGAGTCTGCATCCTCATCATCATCCGCACCGCCTCAGGCGTGTGCGCAATGCGGGAAGTCTCCGGACACGCTCAAGCAGTGCATCAAGTGCCACAGTGTAACGTACTGCAACAAAGACTGCCAGAAGGCGCACTACAAGGCGCACAAGAAAGCATGTCCTATGCTTGCGCAGGAGTACGTGAAGCTGCATGAGCCGAAGATGGCATCGAAATCCAGTTCAAGTGCGCCAGGAGCAAGGGACAAGGGACTGCAGAAGTGGCAGGTACGTTGTTCATGTCTCACTCTGTTGTTAAGTTGGTGCTAATGTCGATAGTTTGATACTTGAGTGTACGTAAAGGCGGTGGTGGCGCGGCGGTTGACCGAGGAAGTGTCTCGATGGGATAAAGCTGGACCAGCGTGGAGCTAAGGTGAAGGTACTTGGAAACAAGCCAAAGCGGCAGGACCCCAGAGCTCAAGGTGGGCTGTCGTAGTCCGCAGGCACAAAAGCTTGGTATAGTGTTTACATTTCTGCGGCTGGTTCTTGGTCGCAGACAATGAGCAAAGCGTATCGTCGGACGGACCTTGTAAGCAGAGTCTGACATCTGACAATCCATGCACGAGTGGATCGGTCGCAGAATTAATAGCGAAGTTTTACGTTTGTAAACTATGGAATAAACCCTGAGCTCGGTAGTGGCGAGATGAAAATGCGCCCAACGGCAAGTCCCGTGACAAGCAGCATGGCGCTGATCATTAACCTAAGCTGCATCCAGCTAAAAAGAAGTTTTCACGGTTTTCGATTGCTGACAATCAAGAATCCGCTGGCCAAAAGAGACATCTCGATGGGAAGCCTAGACTCGCATGGCCCTTCGCCTTGTAGGGCAAAGCGTGTCGCGGCAGCTGAGTGTGGCTGCACTGTGTGACTGCGGGTAGATAGCTTGGAGGCTTGCCAGACCCATGCCAAAGACGCGCTGTAAGCTCGCACCAAAACGTTGGCGAGGGTAGGTGACTGTGGAGCGAATTGAAAACTTGTGCGTTTTGGCCATGAGCTGTGCAGAGACTGGCTGCGTTCTACGAGGCGATTGGCAGGGTGCGGCGCCGTACTGCGTACTCGTGTACGCTGGCTCCCCACGGGAGCCCTATGGGTGTGCGTTCAATTCGTATCAAACAGCTTCAGGACTAGCCCGGCTTGTCGTGCAGCAGGGCATCGACCCACCGAACAGTCGGCGCTGCAAACAACCAAACAACGGCAGCGTGAGGAGCGATGGATGGACATGCTGGTGATGGAGCTAGGCTGCCATGTGTGCAGGGAGCAGCGGGTGCGGTCAGGCCATTTCGCTGGTGTGAATTGCTGTGGCCGCGAGGTCTAGATTTCAGCTGCTGAGACCCTGGGCCTCCAAAACACGCTAGCATCAACCGCAGCGAACATCGGGTATTCACTCCGCAAACCCAACCTAGCCCACCTGGCCCTCGCACCGCGTTGGCCTGGTCGCTCTGCTGTTACATGACTGTCTTGGACGCAGCGACCGTCTTCCCCAGGCGACCATCCACTCGTTTACCGCCAGCCCCTTCCACCTGTCAATACTTCCCACGCGGCCGTTACTGCCGCCGCGGCGCTACCGCGTTTGTACCTGGACGCCAGATCTTTCAGCCACGTCTCCGTGCGTCTGTTCATCCCACTTACCCAGCATAGCGTGATTGTGCGCGTTACCGGCAAACATCTCAGACCCCGTTGGTCATGATGACGGGCTTCCAGTCCTCGTCACATCTTCTACAGCCATCTGACGCTGATAATGCCCCTCCTCGCTTTCACCAAGACTCCCACCAAGCGCTCCAGCCCAACTCCATCCCACCCACTCCGGATGAGGGCATAGATGCGGGTCCCTGCCCCGAAATAGCGGTTCCCAACGATATCTCTTCGTTTCTCGACGCTTCTCTGCCGCAGCCTTTCCCGCTGGCTTCCGCCTTACCCCAGCCTCTTAGGACTCCCACCATCGAGGACCGGCCGCAGCTTGATCTGACCCTCAACCTTCCTCAAAGCAACTTCTCGCTTCCCACGTCCACGGTCCTTAGGAGTACGCACAACCTGCGTCTACCCTCGTTTGATGTCCTAGGCATTGCTGCGCCCCACCCTGATCGTATCCCACAGCAAACACACCACTCCTTCTCTCCCCTAGGCGCTGGACCTCTGTCGAAGCCAGAAGACCCTCTCCATGCGCTCAGCCCACCACTCGACTTCTTCAGCCACGCCAACGGGGCCAGTCATACCCCCGTTACCAGTCCCAAGGAAGCTAGAGCCCGCGTCGGACATCTTGTGTCCACTCACACGCCTCCCTCGGATACGGAGCCGGGGACGATCAGTTGGGGATCCTTTGTGAACCCACGCACGGTTGGGCTGGGTTCGCCTCCAAATTCTGAGCCAGGGGTGTCACCAAATCTGAACATCACTGCCAGCGCTACAGCTCCCAGTCAAGCGCCCATAATCGTACCCACCCACGAAGAGTTCAACGACGAGTTCAGCGACGCGCTGAGGATGGCAGCGTGGATAGAAGAGGCAAAAAGCACCATCGGTGAGTACTTCCTGCACCTGAATGACGCATAGTTCCGTTCGCTAATTAGCTTAGTAAACGAATCTGGATGTCTGGAGTTGGACTCGGTCAAGATTTTGTCCCACGCCTTGCCTTGTCCGTCAACATCAGGCCACATCTTCGGCCAAGTCATCGCTTCGATTCATGACAGATCGTCAACGCAAACCTCGTGGATCAATGTATTCCACGCTCTTCCTGGTCGCTACACGCTCATGGACCTGCCAAAGTCTCCTCCATCGACGCCTGGTCCTGCTGTCGGAGGAGATTCGTACTTTACCAGCAAAGTCTTCGATAGCGCGGTTGCTATTCCAGACTATCAACTCGATTCGAAACTCCTGCCCCCATCGCCTCGACCTGTCGTGCCACCTGGGAGCATCAATGTTTCAATTGTAGAGCGATACATTCCGCCTACTAACACTAATGAGTTCGCTGAGATGTTCACATTTCGGGGTAGATCTCTGCTGTACGATCGCTTAATCGAGCTTTCTAGCGATGACGGCGTCCTTCTATTCATCTATCCGACCAGGACAGGTGCGAGGACCTTTACGCAGCAGTACCTCGGACCAATTCTCGACCCACTCTTACGCACCGTAACGGTAGTCCACGATCTCCACTCAGAGCTAGGAAGGAACCTGGGCCAAATGAGTTCAGTCAATTACCTGGACGAGTACAATCACTTGGAGGCGCAAGTCCGGAAATTCTGCGGAGCGATGGGTGAACGACACAACAATGAGAGAAGAGCAAACTACGAAGTCATCCACGCCGCAAAAGAGGAGATTCTAATGCAACGGTCAGCTTGGGCGGACGATTGGTGGATCAAGCAAGAGAAACCCCGTATACGGGAGATAATCACCAAGTACTTCAGCAAGTCGAAAAAGCTCCCAAGCTCTGAGATGAGCGCTGCAACTCTGATCCAGGCTGTCCTCGAGGGTGTTTCGGAACGGGACTACCATAACGGTGAGCCCACGAAGGGTGTGGAAGTTGGTGTCTTCATCGTGAAGAAAACGAAGGCGGTGGCGAAGGCCCAGAGGGAACCATGATGAAAGATTACGCTTTAGATGACGGGACTGAGTATTGAGCGCGAGGCAACGAAGTTACGGGTGAACGACGATCATGATCTCCAGTTGCGATGATCTTGGATTTCGCATAGCATTGCGCGGCGTTAGCGGCATGAAACGAGCGAGCCCTGTCTGGAACAGTACAAAAGATAGCGAGTGATTATAGTAATAATACCCAGTAACGATCTTCTAAGTTGCAACTTCAAGTTCCAAATTATGTGAACATACCTTTGCTTCCATCGTGTCAAGTTTACCCTCGACCTGCCAAGCCGCTAGCGCGAAAAACTGCCCTTTGCTCACCTTTCGAGTCGCGCTCTGGCTCACGCGGAATGTAGACGGAACTTCAAGCATCTGAGTTGTGCACACCGCTTCGAATACTAGACGCGCTTCTCCATTCTCAGAAGCTTGCTCGCAGATTACGGTCGCTCATCACAGGTACGCGCTCCCGAGGTCCCTTCACGTGTTGCGATGGCGCTAGCCACTTTCGTCAGTCATGATCAAGATGAGGGTACAAGAAGAGCAGGAGTGACTTTATATTGGTCTTTTGCACAGTCTGCTTGGTTTCACTTTCATTTTTATACAGTCTTGCGGTGACGACGCGTTTATGTATCTTCATAAGACTAATTTGAGTCCAGTATACTAGGAAAGCACATCGCTTCAAGTCTAGGACCTGCTATACAGCGCAGGCTCGTGGCTATCGGACGACTTCAGTTCCAACATCTAACAAGGAAGTTTGTGGGAGAGCCACGAGATCATCAAGATGCATGTGAGTAACATCCCTCAAGACTCAAGTCCCATCTTCTCCCTTCAACCTTCCAATCACATGACAAACAGCCCACATCCACATCCTTATCTCATCCTTTCCATTCCACATGATACCTCTAAAATTATCAAGAACACTTTGTGGCGTCATCTTGCCACCATTTGCTAACAAGATTGTCAGATCAAAACCCCCCAATCCGCGCTCCTCTCCAACCACGAAGTCCTGCTGCACCTCCGCCAAGAAGACGCTGAGTACACGGGTGCTGATGAGACGGGGAGGAAACGGAAGAAGCCATCTGGGTTGACGCATATATTACGAGATGTACGCTATCCCATACCATCCATCCATCCATCCACCCATCCATCCCATCAGCCACCCACCCAATCCACCACACTAACCCCCCACCCCCCAGGGCCTCGCCTACCTCCAAACCGCAGAATACACAACCTCCTCCCTAGCCGACGCGCACCCCTCGCGGCCTCGAACGCTCTACCGCGGACCCCATAGTTTATTCCGTGCGTTGGCGCCCAAGTACCGGTTGAACAAAGCCGAGTATCTGCAGTTGTATAATTTGAGGCCGACGACGCAGGTTACAGTAGAGTTGATTATTGAGGAGGTATGTTATTTTCTGTTTCTTTCCTACTCTCGAACAGTTCCTTCTCCTCCGGGTATTGGGTTTTGGGAGGTTTGGGTATTGAGGGGTGCTGACGTGAATACAGGCGGGAACACGGTTCACGGAGGACGAATTACATGATATCCTGGCTATTATCCAGCAGGTGTTTGATGAGGAGGAGGGCGGTATTCCGGAGGGAGTTGAGGATATGGAGATGCCGAAGATTGCGAATAAGCTGTTGGGTGCTAATAAGAAGAGGAGGAAGGTTAAGCGGAAGGTTTGAGTTTGTGGTGGACGACGCGTAGATGTAGTGACGGGGGGAGAATGGAGGAGTTCATTGCACCGACTGCGGTAGGCATGTCAACAGCATATGGGTTATATAAGCATACCAGTCAGGACACATCAGCATTACAAGACAACACAACTGAAGATTTATGAACATGTGATTGTATGCTACCAACTGGCGGGTATCCATCCACCGCATCCCCATCATGCAACGTAAAAGGAGGACTCTGAAACATAGAACTACAAGATGCCGAACCCTCGTTACGCCACTCGCCTGAACAAAGCAAGCTCAAACCCATAACAACGCCGTACCCTCTTTTGTAAGAACATGGCTACAGATACAGGCGACAGCATCTAGTCCTTGCTCTTCTTCTTTTTCTTCTTCTCTACCTTCTCGTCGCCATCGTCGGCTTTCCGCTTCTTGCTGCTGTCCTTGCTGGACTTCTTTGCCTCCTTGGCTGCCTTCTTTGCTTCCTTGGCCTCGCGCTTTGCGGCGCGCTCTGCCTTTCGTGCCTTCTTGGCTTCCTTCTCTGCTTTCTTTGCGGCTTTGTCGCCCTTGGCGGCGGGCTTGTCTTCCGACTCGGAGTCTGATGAGTCTTTGGCGTCTGCCATCTCCTCGTCGCTGTCGACCTCCTGTACCAGCTTCTTGGGTGTACCGTTGGTCTTGTCTGACTTCGACTTCTTGGGGGCAGGCGCATCGGCGGCTGGCTCGTCACCAGTAAGGCCATCGGCGTCTGGGTTGTACTTCCGCGCCTCCTTGACTTCCCACTTCTTCTGTCCAAGTGTTGTCGCGTTTGCGTTGCCGGAAGGAATGCTCTTGAGCGGCTTGCCCTCGAGGGCGCGTAGCCTCCTCTCGATCGTGAGGCGTGCGTCGCGACCGAGCTGGGACTTCTCCTCTTCGGTGGGCTCCTTGGAGGTGTCCTCGGACGATACACCCCAGGTGCTGAGGGCGTCGACACGGAGACCCAAGGCGGACTTCGCAGCGAGCATACGGGCGATCTTGCCCTTGTTCTTTCCGGTGGCCTGACCGATGAGGGATGCGTGGTAGATAAGCTGGGAGAATTAGTACAAACGACCCACATTGAGGAGGGAAGATACATACACCGTACTTGGGTGTGTCGTGCTTGGTCTTCAGAGCGCGGAAAAGAGCCTTCTCGGCACCAAGAATCTGGATGGTGGAACCGGGCGACTTGGCGAGGTTCATGAGGGATCCAGCGTGGGCGATGAGACGCGCACCAACAAGCTCACCAACGAGAGCAGTAAGGTTGGGAGCGAGAGCCTGCATGCGGTTGGAGAGGTAGGCGCCGAGGCTTTGACGATGCTCGGTGAGGTCAACAACCTGCTCGGCAAGAGCTGAGGTCGCCTCCAGATCCTCCTCTGTGATCTCGGTACCCATGGAGATTTCTGCAGCCGCCTTGACAGCCGCCTCGATCTCCTCGGGAAGAATCTCGGAGAGGTCGCTCTCACGCGCCTTGGTTCGGAAGCCCATCTTAAGGACCACACGAGAGTAGGCGAGGTTATCGTTGAGAACTGTCGCTAAAGTCAGCAACGGGTTCAGAGTAACAGGCGTCTGAGGACTAGAACTTACTCTTGGCGAGCTCGGGGAAGTGCCAGCCGTACCATTCCTTAACACGCATAGCGTAGGTGTTGAGCTGTTTGTCGAGCACATCGAGCGATGCGATGGACTGGATAATCATGGTATCGACCTTGTCGGGCGAGAAGCGCAACTTGTGTCGCGACAGGGAGTGGGCAAGACCAAGTCTGGTCGCGGCTTCCTCAGAAGGGAGAAGGTCGGGAAGGAGCGATGTCAGGTTTTCGCGGATGGCACGGAATACATCTTGGGTAGAAGAGTCTGATACGGTCTTGAGGGAGAGACCGGGGAGTTGCGCAATCGAGTTGGAGAGCTTGGGGTCGGCGACGGCCACTTGAAGGTGTTAGCTGCCATGTTCACTGCGCAATCTCAGGATGTTCGTACAGGTAGCCTTGGTCTCGTCCTTCAGATCCTCCAAAAGAGACGACAGCATGGGCGTGACTTTTCCATCGTGGAGCGCGGCGGCCTGCTCGAGAGCGTCTACTGCGCTGCCGAACTTGGCGAACTTCTTGAGCTTGAGCTCCTCGACAATGCTAGAGGAGTTCTTGTTCTCTCCGCTGAGAAGCTTCTTGTCCTTGGACTTCAACAGGACGTAACCCGCCGAAGTCTCCGAGAGGATAAAAAGACCCATTTTGCTGATTTCGGTCGTGGGGTAGATCCAATGGCGATCGCGAAACGCAGCTACCCTCCGTGGTGAATTTGGACGTGGTGTGGGAAGTCGCGATGGGAGTTGTCGCAAGCTCGAGCAGTGCGCTTTCCAGCTAGAACTTTTTCCTGCGCTCGGGCCAGTCGGCCAGCGCTAACCCTGGAACACACAAGCTTGCTTTCTGGCAGCTAGTGACGAACGCCAGGCACATGCAGGCGAAGCAACTCGCGGCCATTGAGCTCACAGTATAATGATTCGTTAATTCATCTAAAGCATCCCCGCCATGTCATCCGGCGGCGAGCGAAAGGTCTCGGGCTCCCTCAACCGCAGCACCCGGGGCGCGACTCCACGCCTCGCCGATCTGGGAGAGTCACCGCGGACACCGCTCCTGCGATCCATCTCGTCCACCTTCGGCTCGCCCGGTGGCTCCTTCCGCACCGAAGACGAGTATGTCGTGATAGAAGTCGGCTCGCGATTCGTACGCGGCGGCTTTCCCGGCGAAAGTGCCCCGCGATGCACCCTCCCGTTCGGGCCCGACGACCAGCGGAGAGTGGGCGACTACCGGCAATGGGATCCTGAGTATTCACAGAAGAGAAGAAAGCGGAAGCGGGAACAGGACTGGGGCCAAGAACATGAGCTCTTTCGTATGGATCTGAGCAAGGTTGACATGGGCCTGGTGGAAGACAAGTTTGAGCGGGCTATGAGGGAGGCATACGGCAAATACTTTCTGCTGGACACGAAGCCACGGCGGGTGCTACTTGCGATGCCACCGCGTATGCCGCATGCGCTCATGTCAACCATCCTCGATGTGCTCTTCACAAGCTTCCAGGCCCCGAGCATCACCCTCATGTCAACCCCGGTGCTGTCGACAGTGGCCGCAGGACTACGCTCAGCACTGGTTGTGGATATAGGCTGGGCGGAAACACTTGTGACTGCGGTATACGAATACCGCGAGGTCTCAGAAAGACGCAGCGTTCGGGCAGGCAAGCTGCTGAGCGAGGAGATGGCCAAGCTGCTGAACGCCGAACTCGACGACGCTGAGCCGAGCGCTACCAAGGCAGACGTGTCTTTCGAAGAAGCAGAGGAAGTCCTCACGCGTGTTGGATGGTGCAAGCCCGTACCCAGATCGAACCGAAGAACCGTATACTTTCCCGCACGAGAAGCTCCTGTGTTGGAGGAATTCGAGGACGCTATCGAATCGCCGCCGCCGGCCGTCACAATACCTTTTCCGAAGCACATACCTCCTACCGAACTTACGATATCATTCGCGTCGCTAGCCAAGCCCACCGAGAACGCTCTCTTTGCGCCCGAGTTGGCCATGCACGAGTTCGACGACGAAGACCTCCCACTGCATCACCTCATATACCGCGCTCTCGTACAACTCCCCATAGACGTCCGGCGACTATGCATGTCGCGCATCGTGATAACAGGCGGCGTGTCAAACCTGCCTGGCCTCAAGACGCGCATACAGAAAGAGCTGGACGCTCTGGTACAACTCAAGGGCTGGGACCCAGTAAAGAGCTACGGCAGAGCAAGCGCACGTCGCGAAGAGAAGATGCGAAACCAAAAGGAAGATGTGGAGACGCGCCGACAGGAAGGCGAAGATACGTTCCCCTCGTCACTCGATACCGATGCGGAGCCTGCGCCGATCCCCGCGGCGCTTCAATCACCCACGGAAGACCCTATAGACACCAAGTTCGCCCAGATGGCGATACGTCACGGCCCGCCGCCTGCGAGCTTGATAGGTGGCACTATCAGAGTTGTAGATACACTGGGTCCGTGGGCAGGTGCGAGTCTGATAGCACAGCAGCGCATCAAGGGCATCGTGGAAGTTGAGCGTGAGAAGTATCTCAAAGACGGTCTGCAAGGCGCCACGCGGGAGAAGGAGGTTTCTGTGATTGCGCAGAGGCAGAGTATGGGCCCTGGTCTTTCCAACAAGGGCGGAGAGAGAGCCAGCTGGACTCTGGGTGTGTGGGCTTGAAGCGCGTGCGTATTGTTATTGAGCATCTGATTCCCTTTTGATACCCCTCCAGTCGTCTCACTTCTTTACACCACTGAGCTTCTTTTATACTCGCACGCCCTCGGCCTTTCCTCTCATGTGAACATTCCTACGCCAAGCTTTGCCTGAAGCATGATATGCGCGAACACGCTGAACAGCAGTCGCTATGGTTGCGTCAGTCGTTATGTATACAACTGTTCATCTCAACAACTCGTCCCGGCGCCCAAATCGATCAAGCCTGCCATTGGCCGCTCTGTACTGCACCTCTCAGCCTCACCTCCGTCTGCTAACTCGAACCTGGTTAGTTAACCGCCATGTGGTCCAATAACGATCGGACTTGAACCTATTTTACGCCACCACAGTCTCCCAGTGGTCCTTGATTTGGGGCTTCTAAGGCATTCAGGCATCTCTGCAAGTCCGCAAGTCCTCAGGTCCCCAGATCGAAAAATGTGCACACCTGCAAGCCATGTCGCTAATGAACACTCAAGCTATGCTGATTGGTTAGCAAAGATCGATATAGTGCCGTGATGCCCACGGTCGTAGGCTGTTTCGTTGTACTTTTTGTCCTCTTCGTCCTCCTCCCCCTGTACCCATCATGGCGGTCCAAGCGCCCGATAGTCCTCCGGCCCACACAACTCCTTCGCAAGCCTCTGAAGGACTCTCTCCTCCTCCACCAGGCGTCGATAGTCCTTCAGCTATCTACACCCAACCATCGGAGGCCCCACAGATTCCGGTAGAACATCCAGCCTTACGCCAAGAGCCAGATTTCCACGATACTCAGGACGATCCTCTTGTGACCACACCTTATTTTGATGATTTCGGACCATCATATCAGTTTTCAGGATTGTATCGAGTGCCAGATCCTGGACCGTCCTACAGTCCATGGCCATACACGAACAACAATATTGAACACCCCTGGTTAAACGATTTTGAGGCTGGCCAGAGCGAACTGTCGTTGCCTATCACGCAACTCAGAAGATCCAAAAGGGCCCTTACATTATCGCCGGCTCCGGAATCTTCAAGCAAAGTAAGTCAGTCTGTCTTCTACGCAGAAAGCATTACTGATATCCGATACCCTAGCGTCGAAGAAATATGGCTACAGAGGTTCAGAAACTCAATCCGACAACTCGTCTAAAACCCAAGCGAATCTTCCATTGCCCTTTCCGGAAAGTGCAGCCGAGCCTAGGACTGCCATATACATGCGGAAGCGCCCCAGCGACTACAATGTCAGCCGTTCGAACACATCTAACTCGCAAGCTGCCAAAGAAAGAGCTACCACATCTACCTTTTCTCAAACTCTGCAAGACCTGCAACGAAGACATCCTCGACGAATACGAGTTTGAGACCTTTCACGGGGCAAACGGCCTCAAATGCGAAATTCCACAATCACAGCGTAAGGGAGATGCCGGACAACAGGAGCAGTACGAAATCTTGTGTTCAAAGGTTGAGACCCTCTTAGTCGCTCGGTGCACCACTGAGAATGTACAACGCACGGGTGAGACAGAGGCCGTAAGTGCTACAACATTGCTATCGTATTGCACTCTGACCGACTTTAGTAGCTAGAACAAGACTCGCCTTCCTTGAACACGGCAGCTACGACAGATAGGGCTCAAAACGGATACAGCTATGTTTCCAAAGCCGCTCTTCAGCTTCCACGTCAGCGTCATGATGAGGATATTGTCTATCTGCACGGTCTCCCTTCAACCAGACGAACACCCAGTTCGGTCCGATCACCTGAAAAATCCACGTCCAGTCCTTCCTCCAACAGTAAATTTGCTGTGCCCTATCATATCCCATATGACGTCAGTCTGGTGCAGAATGGCAGCCGCGAAGAGCCTATAGTGATCAACGACCATACAGACCAAGACGATACGATGTGGATTGGTTTCGACCTTGGCGATTGTCGTGATACGATTGACCCCGCGAATTACCAAGCCACTCTCAAGAACGTCACATCGAGCAGTGGAATCTCACTACCGCCCATACGCCAGCTATTCGATCATTCGATGGAGCCTCAGGACGCGACTCATCGATGGGGTTATCTGCGAACGTATCCAGAATGGGATTCCGCTCTGCCTTGGACTCCTGCTCTGCCTTCGCTCAGTTCAATTTACGGGACGCCGCCCCATAATTATACTACACCTTGTGCGAGCTCCACCATGACATCCATATCAGAGCCTGACTCTGACCTCACGTCCACCGTCGGAAGTTATGTTGCACACGAACTTGGCTGGAGATTCATTGATGACGAGCCATTTCTCCCTGCGCCTGAGTTCGATGTCTACAAACACCGTACGAATCACATCGAGCTTAAAGATAACCTGGGGCCACGAGAAAAGTCCGACGTCTCATCTCAGCCATCAAATGAAGTCGGGGATCTGATGGACAGGTGCAACGGATGCGACAAGGTCTTCACCGGCAGATATCGTAAGGGCAACCTCAGAAGACACGTTCTCGCAAGTCACAAGTCATTGCTCTCCGCGACAGCGACGACATGTCGCGTCTGTCAGAAAGAGTTCAAGCGCACAGATGCGACACGTAAGCATGAGTGGAAGAATCATCGTTTACCGGACGCCAAACCCAAGAAACGGAAAGAGCCCTGGAGTGGTCCGATAGTACAGTGAAGTTGCCGGTATGGGATATATGCGGATCACAAGGACTTTTCCCTCTTCCGCAACCGGGCTTACGGATGCTGTTACTGCGTCCTGTCCAGTGTTCTGATATAAGAGATATGTTGCTAAGAGTTCGCGTATGTTCAACTGTTTTGAACAATGACTGTTAATATTCTGGGCGCTGTTACGCAACGGAAATGTCCTACACATATCTCCGCTTGGGCTTTGACTGAATATCTCATATCAATGCTACTCGTATCGTCAACCCCAATCCCTGTCTCATCACGCAGTTGATACTATTGTCAACACGTGCCCGCACCCCTTCAATACCAATCTACCCATTCTCCCCTCATCAAATGACCAGCCCACAACACTCCCCCCTCCTACAATACTCATGTCCACACACGCCCTCCGTCCAAAACCACGTCATACACTCCGCACTACCCGCATCCTGCACTGTCCCGCAATGACCACACTTCCAACCCGTCGGTACACCACCACTAGCACCAAGATTGACTCTTGCGTCCCGCCTTTGCTGTAAAGCCATTTCTTTGGCATGTGGGTCAGGGTCGGGTTTGCGCTTGTTTTGCGGGGATGAGCTTGGGGAGTTGTTGGCAGACGAGGACGAGGACGAGGATGAGAACGGAGAGTTTGGTGGTAAGTTTGGAGTCAGAGAAACGACTGGGATGGCGTTTTTATGGGTGTTCATAATTCAAGGTGTTGGTGGTGCGTAGTTGGTTAGGCCGCCCAGGTAAGCTGTAGTGAGTGTAGCGAACAGACCAGGCGAGTGTAAGTGCCCAAAGAAACCCTTTTCCGTGTAACAACTGGTACCAGCGCCTGCGTGAAAGTGATCGTGACCCACCAGTGTATGTATCACACGATGTTGGGCTTCAAGCCATCACGCTTCCGACACTTGTCGTGACTGCTATGTGCGATCGTGAATCACGATAGAATAGGCTCTGAAGATCATGAAGGACATCGACAAGGACTCCTTGACACAGGCCATGGAGAAGGCTACATTAGGTAGAGATTAGGCGGATGGACGCGGTTGAGTGTACTATGATGGTTGCAATACCCTTTTCAAGACACGAGATACGCCTGGTACATGCGTGTTACTGCATACATTGCTCTTGCTCCCTGGGTGACAAAACGTATACAAGACGATGTAGACCTCTAATCGCTTTGTGTGGTATAATCTAGAAGACGCAGGTCTCTTGTAGGCGTCTGAGGCATTTATTGCCATCCATATTACAAACATTTCGTAACACCACTCAGTCACAAGGCACACATATCAGACAAGCAAGATGTACAAAGACTTTTCGAATTCCATTCGTCGTGAATGCTATATTTACATCAAAAGAAGAGCTAGCCGATCTCGCGGTCTATGGAAGAAAGAGTATGGGGGTTTCCCATCAAAGAAGATACGTCTCAAAAAGTGACCAACCATGAACACCAGTTCATGCAAGAAAGATCGAACTTGCGACCGTTGTGAGAAAGCGCTTACAAGTTGAAAGCGCGGGCGTGGCGGCGAGCCTTGGAGGAGGTGCCAGTAGCGGTCTTGAGCCACTGGATGAACTGCTCGATGGTGAAGGTCTCGGGGAGAGCAGAGCCGCTGCCGGTGGAAGGGGCGGGGGTGGCAGCGGGCTTGGTGGCAGAGGGAGCAGAGGGAGCGGCCGACTCGACGGGAGAGGGAGTGGCGGAAGGAGCAGCGCTGGAGGCGGGGGCGGAGGGAGCAGCCGACTCAACGGGCTTGGAGGGGGTGGAAGGAGCGCTGCCGGCGGTGGCGGCGTCCCAGACCTTGGGACCGGGGACGGTGTAGTCGGTGGCACCACCGTAGATGTTGAACATGACACCGGGGTCGGTGGCCTTGTAAGCCTTGGTCATGTCGACACCAGTGGCGGGGAGAGCAGCAGAGCCGCTGCCAGTGACCTTGATTTGACCGCAGCCGTTGTAGAACTGGGCCTTGCCCTCGGCGCTGGCCTCGTGGAGACCAATCATCTCGGGGCGGATGAGGTAGTCGCCAGCCTCGAGGTTGGGAAGGTCAATCTCCAAGAGACCCTTGGAGGAGATGAGGTTGTCGACACCCCACTTGGAGCCGGTGAGACCGTCCTCGTAGATCTTGGTCCAGACGGCGCCCTCGCCGTTGGTGTCGGCCTTGGCGATGTAGACCATGACGGGTCCCTTGTGGGAGGGGGCGATCGGGTCGTCACCGTCACCGGCGGAGGCGGGGTCGTTGTGGTGCCATTGCATGCCGAGCTTGGAGCCAGCGGCAACCTCGACCTGGTCGGAGGTGGCCTTGCCACCGTTGCAGATCATGGAAGTGGAGGTGACATCGAGGATGGGGTTGTTGCCGTTGGAAGGAGTCTGGACAGCGAAGTGCTGGCCCTGGTCCTTGCCGTCGATGACGAAGCTCTGGAAGGTGGTGTGCGCAGCGGCGAGGTTGGCAGCAGCCAGGATGATAGCAGTCTTGGTGAACATGTTTGCGTTTGGTGTGTTGGTTGGTTGGTTGGTTGGTTTGAAAAGGTTGAGCGTATCTTCAAAGATAGAATGGAAACGAATGAATGATAGACGAATGGATCGAAAGTGAGTGTATTGCTAAAGAGCGTGTGAAAGTGAGTGTCAGCGTCAAGCTTGATGCCCTTTCAACATCGATGGCCTCTGTATCTCTTATACTCCCTCCGCCTACACGGCACAGTTGCGCCATGACAAGATTAGTGCCTCACTGACAGAATCCTGACAGCGCCAACGACATGAAACCCGGGTCTGTGGATTGATGCCAAGCACCTGTCAATCTATCCAGCACTGCGCTAGCGCCCGAACCGGAAGCGTGGCTTCGGTTAGCTGCCGCAGAACGTTGAATCCAGGTCTGCTCCGTTCCTACGCCCCATAATATGTGATGAGCTATTGTCAAGGAGAGATTTGAAGGCGTCGCCTCCATGCATGTGCCTGGAGGTGGCCTGTATCAGGCGTTGCGCAACGAATAACCGGAGAGCCTCATGGGAAACGTGAAACCATGTCGAAAAAGCTTGATCGGTTGAAGTCTGGCTATCCCAGGCGTTTAACGAAACGTCATGCGCTGAAGCGCCAACATGTTCTGCTGTCAATGCTACTTGCATCCACATGTTCGCAGTTGATTGTTTGCTTGTGCCACGACGTTATGTCGGGAACCGATTGGTACTTACCGCTGCGTGCCCCCATCGTCACCGCCACACTATGCAATCTCCCTACTCTCCATCCTTTATGCCACCGGTCTACACTGACTCTCATTTCGTTGATCCGGTATTCTAGATCCTGCAGTTCGACGGGAAAGCAACCTCGGTGGTGGGGCGAAAACTTCGCTAAGGGTGTATTCGTTCGCGAGACAACATGAAACGGATTCCTTCAGTGGGGGAAATTGCGCGCCTGTACCTGCCAAGACAATGGTGATGTTTCGACACTTCCGAGGCATCGCTCCAGACAACATCGTTCTCGCAGTCGAGTCGTGACGCCATCTTCGTTTTGCTTCAGCACGAAAGAACCACCGGTTATATTATCGTTCTGCATAGATAGTCGAAATGCCGCACCCGTGCTTCGAGATAATGTAAAGTGCTGCGCCGCTTGACGAAAATGAACGGAGATGAGGCGCTTAGATGAGGAACGCAGAGCGCGCCCTTGCGGTATGTTGTTTTTTTCGTTAGTGGAGCTGAGCGTTGCGCCGATGCACGTTGTCGCGTATGTGCGTAGTGACTTGCAGTAGCATTACCGCCCCGTGGTGGTGGCCTTCTCCAACATCAATCGAGAGTCCCTTCGCCTTTAAGTACCTGTTCGACGCTCAAAAAGTGCTCAATAGTTCTCATTATCTACCAACCATCCCAATCCCTGGGTATTATGAACTGATGCGCCACTCTCTAACCGGTACCTCTTCCATCTACCAGATCCTGTCTTTGACAGGCGTTTTGGATGATGAGGTCGTTGCGCTGCGATCGTTCATGTGCCGCCGCGAATGGATTAAACGCCGATGATGATCTTGTTGTACACGTGGTATCACTTACCGGTGATAACCCGAGGACGCCCAAATAATGCTCATTACACCCATAGTAAACCATGAATCCATGTCGAAAACCGTTCAACATGCTACACACCCTGAAGCAAAGCAAGAAATGATAAACAGTGCAAGCAACATTAAGCTCGGGTAGTCCGAGTAGGATGCTGCGCCCTCCTTCGTACTCGTCGCTGTCGCCTGTCCGTCGGGCTTACTGGCCCTTGCACTCGGACTATCGGTGGTCACGCTTTGGAGGCGGGTCGTGGTAGCGGGAAACAAGGCGCTTTTCGTGGTGCGTCCTGAAGACCCGTAAATCAACTCCGTCGCCCCCCACGCGAGACTGATTGTTGTGCCATCGACAGTGATTGTACCCCCAGGCGTCAAAGTCTGCCCATCGATGACGAAGGTTGTTCCACTTCCCATTTCCGCAGTGTACGTCTGCGAACCGATAGTGAGTAGTGGAGGGTTGGTGATGGCAGGTTGCGGCGAGATGAAACTAGTCTCGCCGTTGACGACCAAGGCTGTAGCTCCGGGTGCGAGCGAGATCGTGACACCTGAGACAACGATCGAGCCCCCCACGGTAAGCAGTCTCGACCCGATTAGATAGGCAGTGCTAGTTCCTGGGAGCGGCCCGAATGTCAGATCTCCAATGGTCAAAGGAGGCGCTGTGATTTGTGGAGGGGCTGGAGTAGCCAATGTAGATGTAACGCCGTTGATCACAACGAATGATGCCGATTGAGCGAGTGACAGTGTAGTGCCCGAGAAGGTAATATCTGGGCCACCAGGAACGAGTGTTTGGCCATCTATTACAAAGGTGGGCCCTGAGGGCTCTGGAAGAGCGTCAATGACATCATTGCCGATGGTGATTGTAGGAGGTTTGCCGACCTGTGGAGTAGGAATAGCGAGGGATGAAGTAACCCCGTTGACAACAACGAATGAAGCAGAAGGTGCAAGCGATATTGTGGTTCCGGAGAAAGTTATGGCTGGTCCACCTGGAACGAGGGGTTCATCGCCAACAACGAAGGATATTCCTGGTGAGGCCGAAATGGGTGTGAAGACATTGTTACCAACATTGAGAGTCGGCGCCGCGGGGTTCGCTATCACGGATGTGACGCCATTGACCAAAACGAAGGATGCTGATGATGCCAACGAAAGCGTAGTACCAGATGCAGTGATTGCCGACCCTCCAGGCACCAGTGTCTGACCTGCGATAACGAATGTGTTTCGCGGGTTGTCAAAAGCAGGAAACACGCTATCGCCGACGGTAAGTGTGGGTGGTGTTACGGCAGGGGCAGCTGGGATCTGTATCGTCGAGGACGCTCCATTAACCACCAGTACGCTTCCCGAGGGTGCTAGTGATAGCGTGGTGCCCGAAACGGTGATGGCAGGGGCACCCGGAGCGAGTGTCTGCCCCGAGACAACGAACGTTGGGTTAGGTCTTTGGTTGTTGGAAATATCTTGGGTTGCTTGCGCCGTGATCGTTGAGCCACCGACTACCAGTTGTGGCGGATTGTTTGGAGCTGGTGATGATCCGGGTAGAACTTGGGTGGAACCTCCGATGACCACGAAAGAAGCCGACGGTGCCAAACTGACGACGGTGCCATCGACAGTAGCGACGCCTCCAGGGGTGAGGGTTTGCCCTGGACCAACGAAGAATTGGGTAGCAGCGTTGGGTGTGAGTGTCGTCGAGCCGATCGTCAGCACTGGTGGAGGCCGTGACGGAGTAACTTGCGGTAGCCTAGAAGTACTGCCGTCCACAACGATGGCCGTAGCCGATGGCGCAAGAGAAACCATCGTCCCGCCTCCTACGTTGACGGGGGCTCCACCAGCTTGTAAGGTCTGAGAGCCGACAACAATTCTTGAAGAAGGACCAACTACGATGGGTCGTGTGCCCACAGAACCAACAGTAATTCGAGTGAATTCGGGAGGATTGACCGCATTGTTATTCTCACTGCCGCGTATCTTAGTCGTAGAAGTTGAGTCCATTCGGTCGTTTGGCTTGACGTTGGTGGGCTTTGGTTTGCTGGTATCACCTGGGAGATCCCAGTCTGCTACTGTGAGAGGGGGAGATTTCGAAGTGCTGCCGCCCCAACCATTTATAACGACGGGTCCGTCGTCAAAACCAAGTACAGACGACTCGACATGGATGAGGGCTGGACCTATACCGGGCCAATTTTGATAGTATAAGTCGACAACGATGAGGACAGTCACAACGGTGGCCTGCAGTTGTCCAGCATCACACGCAGATTGTGGAATCTGGTTGAGAAAACCATCTGGCAGTGATCCCGTCACCGTACTCTCCTCGTCGAATCCTTCCATCCAGTAAGGATAGACCTGTGGAGAACGAAGCTGTACCGTCTCGGTTTTGTTTCCTGACTCAACCTCGTAAGCTGTGAAATGGACGAAAGGTGTGGCAGAAGTCTGAACCATTGTAGTATTTGGCCCAAGGGTGATTGTAGCCGTGGCAGATGGGAAAGTATCTGGGTAGTACAGATCGTATAATCCGGCGTCCGACGTCGGGATGACGTTACCAGAGGGGAAAGGAGAGTAGCCTGCTGACCGGTAGGCAACAGATGTTGTAGCTGCTTTAGGTCTTGCCGTGTACTCTTCACACATGGTAACCGTGAAATCCCATTCGGCATAATACGACTCGCTGTAGATACATGCATAATCTGATGCCAGTGCACTGGATGCATCAAAGGTTGTCGTATAAGGAACAAGGGTGTACGAGTCCACATTACTAAAGTTCGATGCCTGCGTTGTCATAATTCCCGCCACATGCATGTATGTTGGGCCAAACCAGTAATCTACACTTGCACTGGGGATGTTGACCGTACATGTCGCGTTAGAGATGCGGGTTTGCTGTGTTGCCGTGCCGTTGATAGTAGATAGGTTGATCTCAGAAGTCGTTCGCGATGGATATTGGCCTTGCGACGATGTCGTATTGAGACTGTCTGACAACGTGGCGTTTGGTAGCACAGAAGAAACCAGTGGTCCAGTCGAGGCCGCATCGGTGGGCCGAAGGATTCCATGCTCGCTAGAAATCCCTGTACCGAGGCTGCTAACGCTACGCGATGGAGTTGCTGGGAGCACAGGTGCGAGCGTCGAGGCAGATACCGATGACTTCGTTGTGAGGGTGACGTTGGAATATGGGGCTTGATGGCTTGGTTAGCACGCAGCGGATCAGAGCCGCGAGGCGCAATGGGATTTGGCTTTACCACGATGGAACACGGCCCCCGCTGCAAATGAAGCGACGCATACTGTGAGAAACGAGTGATTAAGATACATGGCGATTGTAGAGTGCCTGCATGAGCAGCACTCTACGGATAGCGAACGTCGTGCTCTCAAGTCGTCCCAAGAGAGTGGTGGGCATACGAGAGTGCAGCAAAGGCAATCTGGATGAGCGGGTCCAGCGCGTTTTGCCCTATGGACGGCATCGATTGGCGTGGTCCCGAGCGTGGACTTGCATCTTTATCGGAAGATCAGCGCGGAAGGTAGCTAGGCTCTGGGCGAAGTCCGTAGGCTCCTATTCCGGACAGGGGTATGAGGCGGATGGCACGTGAGTTGAACGAGGACACCAATGACCTATGTCCACCTCGCAAAAGAACGATGAATCTGGCCAACATCCTGTAGGTTGAGTGCGACTGCCACGCAGGTCCCTGAGAGCACAAGACCCCGCTACTGCAGCATGTTGCAGGCTGGGGTGTGGGCGGAGGCATCAAAATCCCGGCCTGCCTGTCTCGGCATAGGCGATTGCTTGTATTTGTGCGACACGCCTCCATACCATTGTAGACAGCCCTTGCTGTTCAGCTGAGAGTTGATTGTCTACCACGCAGGCGGCGTGCGGCTCTTGCGGAGATGAAGCGCCACGTTCATCATGCACAAAAAGCATTCATCCCAACATCATGATCGACGCATTACTCAAGATCTCCTCTTGTTGAGCATGACGATGGTCTGGTAGGTTTCTGGCAAGCGCGCCGATCTGCCAGACTGGAGAGAGCAAATCTAAGCGAATGCGCTGGTCAACTGCTCCAGAACCTACTGTTTCAAGCTTGTCGTTCGGGGGTGGCTGTCGTGGAGTCCGGGCGTGGGCGTCGCCCGCTCGTAGTGGGAGCCGTGGTGGCCTAAGCCCAGCCGCTTTGCCAGCGCCTTGCAGTGGCACATGGCAGTCCAGAGGCCGACCCCAGATTGCGCGAACAGGTGCCAATCGGTGTAGGGATGAAACGAGGGGTCGGTCGGGTGCCTCACGGCATTCAGCTGCATTCATCTATCTTGCTGCGGAAGAATACCGGTTGAAAGCGACGGGAGCAGGATGGCCGTCTTACAGGCGTCTGACGAAGTTGCCGTACAAGCTTACGTCCGCAACACAGCGTCGAGGCGCCAAAATCAAGGCGTACAGCAGAGGGCTCGCAGAAGGGTGACGGTCGGGGCGTTCCCGCAAAAAAGAGTGCTATCGCAGCAGATGGCGGGTACGTCAATCGAAAGGAGCGTTCGCCCCGTTAGCCAAGTGACCAACTTCGTTAGAGCATTTGGTGCAATATATGCCTTGGCTTGCTCTCGGCTGGCATGCCAGGATCCGCCAATCTGGCTCGACTCTGGACGAGAGTGCTTTTGCATGCTGGCTGCATTTCGAGAACTCCTTCTCTTTCTTCACCCCTCTCGTGGCGCTGGCGGGGACAAACAATGCCACTCGGTGATGCTGCTCGCTGCGCTCTTCGAGGTTGAGTGGCCCCAGTCGTGCCTCCTTCCACGCGCCGCTTAGTCACGGAACATGGTCCCTTTCCGAGGGCATCGTGCCTTCCACACAACCCTATGCGCCTTCCTCGCCGCCGCCCTGCTCCTGCCCTTGCTTGCCGCAGCCGACTATGTGCCGACAAACATCACCGAGACGCCCAACTTCCAGCTGCTGCCTGGCATCGCTTCGGTACCAGCACCCGTCACCGTCGCGCCGGACCAGAACTGGCTAGGAGTCGACGGCTCATGGAACACCTTTACTCTGCGCGTGGGCGAAACCGGGGAGAACGTGCGCGTCTTTGTGTCGACTGCAAGTCAGCAGATATGGGCCATCAATCGCATGGCCTGCATCACCAACACCACGAGCCCGGTGACAGGAGAGATTACAGCATACAACGTCTTCGACTCGGATTGTGAAACCAGCCGCGGCTTCCTGTTCAACAGCAGCAACTCAGACACATGGCAGCAAAAGGGCTTCTACCAACTGTGGATCGAGAAATATCTCGGGCTGGTCGGCAATGGATTGTACGGCTTCGATTCGGTGGGTCTGGGGAGGGCCGGCGAGATGGGGCCCTCAGTTCAGAACACCACGATCGGCACCTTGGTCACCGCCAACTTCTGGCTTGGGCATATAGGCGTGCATTCCAAGTCGACCAACTTCTCCGTCTTCGATGAATCTGTTCCGAGCTACCTAACCACGCTGTTCGACCAGAAGAGCATCCCCAGTTTGTCTTTTGGCTACACGGCAGGCGCCCAGTACCGTAAGACATTACCACGCACCCTCGCTGCAAATCACTGACTCGGACGCACAGGTGACCAGACAGTCCTCGGAAGTCTCACGCTTGGCGGCTACGATGCCTCCCGCCTCATTCCCAACGACCTCACCTTCATCTTCGCCCCGGATAATGAGCGCGACCTGGCGGTTGGTGTCGTCGGCATCACGGCAGATACCACGTCGAAAGGAGATATCGACCTCCTCATGAACCGGGACGACGTGACCATGTACATCGATTCGACGGTTGCAGAACTCTACCTGCCGGTTGAGATATGCCAAGCTTTTGAGGATGCATTTGGACTAAAGTACGATGAAAAGACTGATCTCTACCTTGTGGATGATGCCCTTCACCGGGATCTCGTCGCGCAAAACCCCAGTGTAACGTTCACTCTCGGCCAGAAGTACAGCACGGATTCCACTTTGCAGATTACGTTGCCTTATGCTGCTCTAGACTTGGAGGCGACTCCTCCGTATAGAGGGTTGCAAGAGAAGACAAGGTACTTTCCTATCAGACGAGGTGCGGAGGCGCGTCAGTGGGTACTGGGTAGAGTCTTCCTGCAGGAAGCCTACTTGACCGTAGACTGGGAACGTCAGAACTTCACCGTGTCAGCGGTGGACTGGACATTTGGCAAAGCTCCACAAATCATGCCTATCGTGTCGCCCACCTACGCGGTCCCGCATTATGATCCCCCAAAGAAAAAGCCTTTGTCTTCAGGGGCAGTCATTGGTATCGCAGTGGGAGGTGGCTTCGTCGTTGCTCTAATTCTGTGCGCAATTGGGTGGTGGTTCTGGCGGCGGCGGCACAAGCGCAAGCTGGCAGAAATCAAAGCGCAATACGAGGCCGATGTCGCAGCGGCGGCGGTCACCAAGATGGATCCACCCGTGTCAGAGGAGGCTCCGACGTCTCCAGTACGAAGTAGTACAGAAGGCGTGACTGTCTTCGCGAAGGCCGAGCTACCTGGCTCATCCCATGTGCATCACGAGATGAGCTCCAGCGCAGAAGAGAAGGGATCATCAGCCGTGCATGAGGCAGATGGCGAGGAGCGTCAGATCTATGAGATGCCTGGAGACATGCCTGTGCTTCCCGAGGCAGGCGGCCGTCAACTGTCGGAAAAGGAGTCCATGGTGGTACGCGAGAGGATATACAACGGCATAGATCCGACCGGCACGCCAGATGCAACCCCAGCTGCGTACGAAGAGTCGCGCAGGCTCGCACCAATATCCCCGTCCGAAGTGTCGATAGTGAGCGGTCGGCTTCCAACCGACAACGTGTCGCCCATTACACCACGCACACCAAGAGACGGTGCTTTCTTGGAAGCCTCGGACACATTTTTCCAACTGCCGCCCTACCGTGCTCGCGAAGAACGACGCGCCGAATCGGATGGCGATCCCCTTTCCCCCGTCTCGCCGTTGGAAGGGTCTACGGATGCCTCCCGACGGCGGTTCTCTTACGAGTCATGAGGCCAAAAAGCTGCTTGTTCAGCGACGTTACGACTGGCGTTTATTTTGTTTGGCATAAGTGGCGGGGTTATCTTGGCACCACGGATATGGCGTTTGAGAGGGAATAGTTCGATTTGTGCATACCAGAGGCTGAATACCCATCTAGACGGCGGCACGTGGTAGAAACAAGCAGCCACGTTTTGTTAGTGTATATAGTGTAAATACACGCTTTTCGCGCACATGGCGGCGGACCCTGAGGGGACCATAGCATGATAGATTTGTACAGGTGCATGACAGCCAAGTCGGAGCGCTAGGCTCATGCGTTCATGCTGTCGGGCTGGCCGTCGGCTGGCTAAACGGTCGCGGGCCTGCAACGGGCAATTGTCCTGATTGTAGGGCAGAGCCAGCGGCGCGGGCGAAGCGGTCTGAGGAAGGTGCCTTGGGCAGCGCCTTGCCGCAAGCAGCCAAGTTGAACCCCTCGTCCGCGCAGCGACTGGATACCAACCCCACCATATCCTCACGGAGGCCGCGACGAGGCACAGGACGACCGCTTTTCTGCTGAAGCCAGTCTGTCCATCGCTTTCCTATTGCTGGCGACTTCCCGGTGAAGACTCTGCGCCTGCCTCGACTGTCCCACCACCCGCCCCGTGCCAGAGCCGCCGCCCCGCTTTGTGTCGAAGCAGCTCCTGTCAGTCATCACATTGGCCGCGCGCCTAGCCTTATATCATATCGTGCGCTTGCCGCCCGCACTTCTTCTCCACAGTCCACATTGTCCGACTTCTGCGCCTTCGATCGTTACCTTCTTCAATTTCTCTCCTGAAGATAGACAGAGCCTTACCCCGCCGCAGCTGCCACCATGGGCGACCTCGCCAACCGCAAAGTGTTCAAGGTAACGTTATATCCGCCATTCAGGGCCGAGCACGCGTACTGACAGCTTGCAGGTGTTCAACCAGGAGTTCATCGTCGACGAGCGCTACAATGTAACCAAGGAGCTGGGACAGGGTGCCTACGGCATTGTCTGGTACGACTCGAGCCACGGCGCGCCGCATAACAAGTGCTGATTCTGCCCCCAGTGCGGCTACCAACAACCAGACGGGCGAGGGCGTGGCCATCAAGAAGGTCACCAACGTCTTCAGCAAGAAGATCCTTGCCAAGCGTGCCCTGCGCGAGATCAAGCTGCTCCAGCACTTTAGAGGTAAGTTGACATGCCACCTGCCGGCTGCGACACTACTAACACCTGCCAGGCCACCGTAACGTAAGACACACATGCTCCCGAGTGCCCCGATCGACCCCATGCTAAACCCGTCGCACAGATAACATGTCTCTACGACATGGACATTCCCCGCCCAGACAACTTCAACGAGTGCTACCTATACGAGGGTATGAATTACATCCCATGTCTGATAAGACGGTACTGATAGGCGTGTAGAGCTCATGGAGTGCGACCTGGCAGCCATTATCCGGTCCGGCCAGCCGCTCACCGATGCCCACTTCCAGTCCTTCATCTACCAGATCCTATGCGGTCTCAAGTACATTCACTCGGCCAATGTCCTCCATCGCGATCTCAAGCCCGGTAACCTGCTCGTCAACGCCGACTGCGAGCTCAAGATTTGCGACTTTGGTCTTGCAAGGGGTTTCTCCATGGACCCTGAGGAGAACGCAGGATACATGACCGAATATGTCGCTACCCGATGGTACAGAGCCCCTGAGATCATGTTGAGCTTCCAGAGCTATACAAAGGCTAGTAAGTAGTCACTCCCTCGTGATGGCGTTTGTCGTTGGCGTACAGAGTCAGTGTCTGTGCCCATCGACGATACCGCTTAGACATTTCACATGCCGAGCTCAAGCTGACTCTGCGTAGTCGATGTGTGGTCAGTGGGCTGCATCCTTGCTGAGCTGCTTGGCGGTAAGCCCTTCTTCAAGGGCCGCGACTACGTCGATCAATTGAACCAGATCCTGCACTACCTTGGAACACCAAACGAGGAGACACTCTCCCGCATCGGCTCTCCCCGTGCGCAAGATTACGTTCGCAATCTACCCTACATGCAGAAGATCTCGTTCCAGTCCCTGTTCAGGAACGCCAACCCAGACGCACTTGACCTGCTCGACCGCATGCTCGCCTTTGATCCCTCAAGCCGTATTTCAGTCGAGGAGGCCCTGGAACACAGGTACCTACAAATTTGGCACGATGCGTCCGACGAGCCTTCATGCCCAACAACATTCGACTTCCAGTTCGAGGTAGTCGAGGAGATCCCGGAGATGAAGAAGATGATCCTGGATGAGGTCAGTCGCTTCCGCCAGATGGTGCGCGTACAACCCGGTGCAGGCGCTGGGGGGAACCAGGCACCGCAAGTCCCGATACCCAACAACTACGACCGCGCTGGCTACGAAGACCCAAGGCCGCAAGAAGCGTTCAACCAAGGTGGATGGAACGGAAGCGATCTGGAGCGTGATCTTCAGGGTCTTGACGGCCGCATGCGATAAGTGGGGTTGGACGAATCTGTTGGTTGCAACATGTCTTCTCGTTAGTGTTTGAGCGTGAGCGTGGAGGGATTTGGGTAATATTTGAGCCCCATGTAATTTCTCTCAAAATCTTTTGAATGATAACTATGCGCGATTGACTTTGTGACGATGTGAATACACAAGCAACGATGGTATAGCATTGCTTAGGGGTTGCTGACATCCGCAATAATTATTACACGGTACAGATATCAGGAAGACCATTCAGACCCCTATCAGCTCTGGTATACTCGTCATTTATGATACATCGTCGCCACCAGATCGGTTCCCATATGCTATGTCTTCGTTGAGCTCACTGCTACACGAGTTGCCGGCAGGTCTACCTTGTTCCTGGGTGATTGGCAATTCACCCCTTCATAGAGATAGCATCCAGCACATCCCCCTCCAAGCACTCCAACAACCCAGGCGCCTCACCCCCATACCCCCACTTCTCACCCGCCCTCTCAGCCCTCGTACGCGAATTACTCGCGAACAAATACCGCGCCAGCTTGGGAAACCCAGGATAATTAGCCATGCCATCCAATTCCTCCAACCCGATCTGCACTGGTTCCGCATCCCCAATCACACCATGCTTGTGCAGAATGCTCCCGACCGCTTTCGCAACATCGATCTGAGAATGCTCTTGCGTGCTCGCAAAGTAGTATCCGTTTTCGTTGAAGAAATCGGCATTGGAGTCGTCGTCGTCGTCGTCGGAGGTGGAGGTTGACACTGCAGCTTCCACGACATGCAAATACAGACGCATGAGGTCGTTGATATGCACCCAACTCCTTGTATTGGCACCTTGGTTATAGTAAAACGGTTTCCCACTTTCAATCCCCTTCGCTGCGTGGACGAAGAAAGGGATAAGCGCACTGTGCGTTTTCACCAACCCCTTGCCTTTGCCGTAGATATCGGGCGGGCACATGATAGCTATCTTGATCCTATCCCCATGTTTTGCGACGGTGTCGTGTAAAATGGTTTCGGTGTTGCGGTGCAGCGCCGTTGGAGGCAAAGACCGGATTTCGGCCAAAGAAGTCTTGTCGGACCATATCTTTGGGTTTAGCAAACCCAGGTACGATGGGGAGGCCCAGTCTGACACTATCCCTGTGCCGGAGAGGTGGAGTAGGTAGCCTGGGGTAGGCCGCTGGAGGAGACCAGAGATGATGGCGTTTAGACTGGGTTCGTGGTCCGAGTCCCCGTTATGCACGACGATGTCGGCGGAGGCGGCGGCGGAGGTGATCAGGGAGGTGCTGGAGTAGTCGCCGGTTAGGATGGTGATGTTGGGGTAGGTGGATTGGAAGGTCTCAGGGGTCCGGCGGAGGAGCACGGTGATGGTGTATTCGGGGTGGGTGGTGTAGAGGGTGTGGAGGACGGAGCCGCCGATGTAGCCTGTGCCTCCTGTGCTGGGGGCGGGTTAGTCGTGCGCATGTTGAAGAAGGGTGGGGTGGGGTGGGTGTGGATGTGTACAGGAAGATCTTTGGTGCCATGATGGGTCTTTGCTTGATTGATGGTATGGGTCTGGGTTGGAGATTGATGGTGAGATGTACTCTGTTGTTTTTAGGATCTCGAGGATCACTTTAAAGGTATATATAAGTCGGCTACTCCAATTTGATTGGTAATACAATTCCACTGACACAGTAACTCAGCTTTGCGAAATCGTAGCTACAATCGTCATGTAACCAAATTCTTTCGTCCGTGATCTAGAGGTTTTGTTTTTTCGACTCTTTTGTCCGGAGTGCAGAAACTCGGGACAACATTCAGGCCGTGTGGCTAGTGCTAGGGATGGTGTACACGCTATTTACATGCGACCGGCTAAGGACTCTGTCAATGCGAAAGTTCGTCCGTAGATGCTCAGCGTAGGTTTGTTTCATCCATGGTACCTTTGTTTGAATATTTGGATGCTGAGATGTGGGAGTTTTCTGATGATTGCAGATGAGCAGGTTGTGGGTCGTACGTCGCGGGAACGTAGGTGGTCCAGATGACACTCCATTACGATAGACGCAGACCTGGAAACTGAGCAATGGTGCAAGTTGTGACCGTTCGGTAGACTCTTCCTTTCATCTGTTCGTGGGCTACCTGCATGGTGTTCTCTACATCGCGGCGATGCTGCAACCCGCTGAACTGGCCCGTGCACCAGGCCAGGGTCTCTAGCGCGATAATTATTTCTCGGTCTTAGAACTTTTGGCAAGCCGCTGCGCTTCAAGTCGAACTTTTCGCGCCATTGCACAGCACCCCCAAACGCACTACACACCATGTCGCCCGCCGCGATCGAGTCGGGAAACAAGAGGAAGAGGTCTCACAAGAGCAAAAAGAGCGCCGAGCCAGCCATCGCACCAGCGCATGATGGCGTAGACGCTATCAAGGCGCGCAAGAAGGCGCGCAAGGACAAGGCACCTGTCGTCGAAGAGCCTGTGGTGGAGGATGTTTCTGAGGAGGAACATAGTGATGAGGAAGAAGAAGCGGCAGCAGAGGATGTCGTCGCAGAAGTCAGTGCTGCAGACGACGACAGCGACAAGGAAGACGATGAAGGCGACAATGACGAGCTTGCCGAACTACCCTCTGGAACGGGCAGCAATGCCGTTGATCTCCCCTCAGGCACCTCGATGCCCTCAGCGAACCCGACGCGATTCGACGAGCTCAACCTGAGCGAACGAACGATGACCTCTATCAAGAACATGGGCTTCGAGAACATGACAGAGATCCAACAGAAGGCTATACCACCTCTGCTATCAGGAAGGGATGTGCTTGGAGCGGCAAAGACTGGCAGTGGAAAAACACTGGCTTTCCTCATCCCCGCCATCGAGATGCTCTCACAGCTGCGGTTCAAGCCGCGCAACGGAACTGGAGTTATTGTCGTATCGCCGACCAGAGAATTGGCGTTGCAGATCTTCGGTGTAGCGCGCGAGCTCATGGAGCCACATAGCCAGACGTTTGGTATCTGCATCGGTGGTGCCAACCGAAATGCAGAAGCCGAGAAGATCAGGAAGGGCTTGAACCTGATCATCGCTACTCCCGGGCGCCTCCTCGACCATCTACACAACACGCAGGGCTTCGTCTTCAAGAACTTGAGGTCGCTCATCATCGACGAGGCAGACAGAATTCTCGAAGTCGGTTTCGAAGACGAGATGAGGTCCATCATCAAGATCCTGCCTACGGAGCGTCAGACGATGCTTTTCTCCGCAACACAGACCACCAAGGTTGAGGATCTCGCAAGGATATCGCTCAAGGCCGGCCCCCTCTATATCAACGTCGATCACCGTGCCGAGCATAGCACGGTCCAGGGATTGGAGCAGGGTTACGTTCTGTGCGATTCAGACACCAGATTCAGGCTTCTGTTTTCATTCCTCAAGAAACACCAGAAGAAGAAGGTCATTGTCTTCTTGTCATCGTGCGCATCTGTCGACTTCTACAGCGAACTGCTCAACTACATCGATCTGCCTGTGCTTGGACTGCACGGCAAACTCAAACAACAGGCGCGAACGAACCGCTTCTTCGAGTTTGTGAATGCACAGAGCGGCACACTCATCTGCACCGACGTTGCTGCGCGAGGACTAGATATTCCTGAGGTGGATTGGGTTATTCAGTTCGACCCACCTGATGACCCACGAGGTAAGCTTGAACGCACGCAATGCATGAGCATATACTGACTTGTCTACAGACTACATCCACAGAGTCGGTCGAACAGCCCGAGGTGCAAATGGCAAGGGCAGGAGTTTGATGTTCCTCTTGCCATCGGAAGTAGGATTCCTCAAGCTGCTCAAAGAAAATCGCGTGCCGCTGGTTGAGTTTGAGTTGCCTTCCAACAAGATTCTCAACATCCAGTCACAACTGGAGGCACTTATCAGCAAGAACTACTACCTCAATAAGAGCGCAAAGGATGGCTACCGGTCGTACCTCCAGTCGTACGCTTCACATAGCTTGCGGTCGGTGTTCGACGTGCACAAGTTGGATCTCGTCAAGGTGGCCAAATCGTTCGGTTTCTCGACACCACCGCGCATCGACATCAGTCTTGGGGCGAGTCTCAGTCGCGACAAGAAGGTGGAGGGAAGGAGAGCATATGGAAGCCAGCCTGCGCAGGGCCGACGACCGATGAGGGGAGGCAAGAGGTTCTGAGGTGGTAGTCGAGAGGCATTGATGGGAGTTTGGCGTACAAAATCACATACGGGCCATGATCTAGGGTTTTACAGCTGTGCATGATCTAATTGAGCACCCGTGGGGATGTCAGTAACTTGAGAAGCGAAATGTGTCAATTTGATGTGGAGCTTGAACTTCGAACAACTCTGTCCCTGACATGTATGACGTACTTGGTAGCTTAAATCTAACTGTAAGCAAAACGAATGTCTTGAAGACTGCCCGTCCAGCGCCACCAAACCGGTGAGAGCTAGCAAGATTTGGGCGGCAAGCAACCACTTCGGCCACAGAATCGCAACATTGCTGCGGCCGCGTCAACTTGCCAGTTCACCAAGTCTGCATCCTTCGGAATATTTATTCTCTAGCATGAGCCCACTTCTGGTATATTACTTGACGGAGTTGTGCCCGCAGCCAGCCCTACGAGTTTCCCAAAGCGCAGACGCCGCGGCCTGTATGGAGCCCTGGGGGATGCGCTGGCAAAGTCGCTCGCTGCTGGCGGGCCAATGACGTCGCGTAAATAGGAGCAGTGGGAGAGCGGATGCGGCCGCCCACGGGGGTTGCGGCACCATCACCCCTGGTAACGACACGGGTGCTAGAAGCTAGCTAGCTATGTAGTTAGCAGCGAGACGGCCGTCCATGACGGATGTTTGACAGTCTGGCGGTGAGCATTTCACGACGAAGTTGGTTGTGAAGCCCAAGAAAAAACATGGAAAATGGAAAACAAGAGCCTGACTTGGATTGTGGCATGGAGGCGCGGGAAGACGGGAGGGGTAAGAATAGAATAGGCGACGTGGTTGCTTTTGGTGCGACCAGCCATCTTTGTTACAGGCTTTGGTGGAGGGACGGTAGAGGCTGGCATTCGTCGCGCACTTTGCAGTGGGATGCATGGCCAACGGCGTCCACGAGGGACACCAGGCACGCTGTATGGTCTTGACGCGGCCGAGTGGCTGGGGACAGACAAGTCATGATGTATCGCCCGTAGCCCATCGTTGGTTGATACGACGCGACCTGTCGCAGGTGGTTCTATACACTCTGTGCCCTTTACATCATCTTTCACAACTTTATACCCATCGTACTATTGCACTAGGATAATTGTAATAATTGTAATAATCCTTCGCCCACCCACGCCATCCTCGATCTGCAAGGTCAACAAGCCTCACCTCCAGCCCGTGTTAGCGCCGACAAGGATTGCTGTTCTCCAGCCGTGACCCAGCCTTTCTCTCCACCACAGCTGGAGCTGGCGACCACAACAGGACCGCCTCTCCACCAGCGAAGAGCGCGACGGAGCTGCAGAGCCATTGCTACCTGCGATAGACGGGAGCTGTTGTGCTGCCTGGTCTGGTGAGTCCCGTGACATCTCACATTGCTGAGTAGGTGTCTGACGCTGGCTAGCCTGAACATCGGCGGCCATTGTCGCAGAGCGTCGCACGCCGCAGAGCTGTGCTGCACGCATTCGACCGCCAACTGGACCTCTCACGTCCCCGTTCACGTCCGTTCACGACCCCCGTCCCGTTCACGCCCGCTATCACGGCTCCTCTCGCACACGCGCCCTCGCTGTTCGCGCACCAGCAACATCCAGGTTGCGCAAACGTAAACAGCCACGGTGCGGCCCTGCACCCACACCATCGCCAACATCATTTCCCTCCCATAACGTCCTCGAGGAAAACGGCGCCGGACATGTCTTCCGTCACCCACCCCGCCTTCTAGAATCTTTCAGATTCTACGATGGTTTTAGATACAGAACGACCTCCTCTTCCGGCACCTACTGAACCCTCGACTCTCGATTCCGCAGACGAATCAACCTACCACATAGACGAAATCAACACCGACGTCTCCAACCGCACCGACAGAACCTCGTACTCCGTCCCCGACGACGGCACCCCCATCACCATCAACACCACCTCGCCCACCAAGCCCCGCGGCCAAGCGAGGCTCTCCCGCAAGTTCCCCTCGCAGACGTCGCTGCTCATTGAGTACTTCGAGTCCGGCAAGGACGAAGGCCAGGCCGGCTCGCGAGGCAGCGTGCGCGTCCGCGTCACCCCCTCGTCTCGCAAGAGCAGGCACTCGACCGCGAGCGACAACGTCCAGATCACCCAGACGTCCGCCAAGCGCAACTCCCACGCGCCCTCCTACTCCAAGCGCCTCTCGCTCGCGACGAGCAAGTCGTACTCCGAGCTCTACGACTCGCGCACCGTCGCCTACTCCGACCTCTCCAACATCTCCTCCCTGCCGCCCGTCGACATCGAGCTGCTGCCCAACCACAGCGACCTGTCTACCGACGGCGGCCGCTTCCTCCCCATGCCCTCGGACATATCGTCCATGCCCGCAGACAGCATGACTGGCCAAACAGAGATCCTCCCGCCCGCGCGGCGCCGGACCCGCAGCATGGAACGCGACGCTGTCACCGAGTCCATGGTATCAGAGGCCATCCAGGACACCCTCAAGGCACCCCGCCACCACCGCAGCAGAAGTCTCAGCAAAGACCGCATCACACAGCGCGTCATGGAGAAACTGGCGCAGCAGGCCGCAGAGGGCGGTGCTGCCCGATCAAAACACAGCTCTTCAAAGTCAAGAGACACGTCCAGACGGCGGGAAGACGAGCTTGCCTCGCCCCGCAAGTCGCACCGCAGACGGAGCAAGGACGTCGAGCAAGCGAGTGGCACGGAGTCCAGCTACCTCTCCTCAAACGCCGACCGTCGTTCGCACGTCTCTGGGACCTCCTCCATCAACAACCCCAAACTACTGGCCACAGTGGAGGACGCCATCAAGCGCCTCATCCTCCCCGAGCTGAATGCGCTGAAAGAAGAGAACCGCACCTCCAGGAACATGGACAAGTTCGACCGCGCGAACCGTGACAGCATAGCCACCTTCGAAACCGTCGAATCAGCCGGCTCTCGCGACCCATCCAGACGCCGTGTGTCCAAATCCTCGAGCGCACCCAAACTCCACAGCAACAAGCCCAAAGTTGTCCTCAACCGGGATGGCGACGATCCAGGGACGACACTGGCTGGCGGATCAAGTCGCAAGAGCGAGCGACGATCCAGCCGGGGCTCCATTTCAAGCTACGCTGATTCGACTACCCGTGAGGAGAAGGCGAAGTCCCATCGGAGACAGAGCAGTAGCAAAGACAGCACCATGTCTCAACGAGATGCTGCTCTAGTTGGACTCGCTGGAGCTGGCCTTACCACTGCCGCTCTCAAGCATCATACTTCACGGGAAGAGAAGGAGGAGGAACGCAAACAGCGCAAGCATCGTTCCTCCCGCAGCAGTCGATCCGCAAGCGTATCCGAAAGTGTGCACGAGGAGCCTCGTGTCAAGGAACGCGTCCCTCCCCTACCCTTCAACCACAGCGAGCTCATCGGAGGATCCGAGCTCACTCGCGACTCAATCCTATCCGCAGAGACCGAGACCAAGGAGAGACCGCAGTCGAGGTCATCCGTCAGCACTGGCATAACAGGCACGGGTGCTGAGACGCCTCTTCAACAAGTCCCTCGCGGATACATCTCGCCATCACCACGCACACCAACCCGCACACCTAATGCTCTGCAACAAACGCTCGGCACGTCCCATAGCAACAAATCTACCAACGAGGTCCGCACATCAACGCCGAAGAGTGACCGCAGCTGGACCTCACGCTCGAAAGAAGCCACCGACGCCAGCTTAAATGCAGCAGCTGCTGCCAAAGCCCGCGCAATCGAGCGATCCGGGCCCCAAGCTTCAGAATACGAGATCGAAAGCGACACGCAATCAAGACGTGGTGACACTGTCAGCCCAATACAGAGCGAGGCTAGCTATCGGGGAGATGCGCAAACCACGGGCTCACCACGAAGAATGCACTCTATCCGTAGTGGACCTTCGGTGTCTTCTCTCGGCCATCAATTCGAGCGAAGGGAGTCCAACCTCTCCATTGCATCACTCTCATCGACGACTAGCACCAAGGCGGCGGCACGCACCCGTAAGCGACCTCAGGGCGTTACTCTCGAAAGCAAGAGGTCTATCCTCAATGAGGATGCAACCACCAAGGACACCAAGCAATTCTTCGATCGCAACCACGAGAAGAATGACATGTACCGACGTGAACTTGAGGATAGCTCTGTGAACTACAACCGTATGACCATGTACACCGACGATAGCACAGGAGTGGAATACCTCGACCACGAGCAGAAGGTCGGTGATCTTCAGGACATTCGCAAGGTCGGCACAATTCCTGAATACGTCCACACACCACTGGCCGTGGAGTCTGCTGTCGCCTCCCTACATGACGAGCAGTCCACCCTCAGCGTTCGATCCTCTATGGCCACAAGCCCGCTCAAGAAGAGCACGCTGTCGCAGGTTCACACGAACCCAGCTTACGTCCAAACCGACGAAGTACCTGCCGGCCAGAGGTGGGCCGCCATTCGCGACAAGGCCGAAGCTCTGCAACAGGAACGACGTGCCGAGGAGCCTCCAAAGCAAAACATTGCTCGTGAGAACTCTCCTAGGCAAAGCATCGCGCAATCCGAGGCACAGTCTGAGGATGCCATGTCGATGGATGAACCGATACAGATGCATCACAGCGCCTACCCAGTTGGTGACAACGATATGATGCCTGAGATTGGCTACGGCATGGATGATGACTCGGATGTAACTACCAACCCATCGATCATCCAAGGGCCAATCGGAGGAGGCGACGGCTACCACGATCGTACCGACGAGCTGCTCAGCCGACAAGAAGAGCGAGAGCGTACTCCCACCTCTTTCAGCAAGGGTGCCCTCGGACTCGGAGCTGGAGCTGCTGCCATGGCCGCTGCTGCTGCTTACGAAAGAGAAGAGCAGCAGAGTCCGGCTTCGTTCGATCAACGACACCAGGCCACCGTAGAAGATGAATATGATCATCCCTATCCAGGTGAGCAACAATACGAGCAGTCAGGCTATGCGCAGAGTAACCGCACTCCTTTGTCAGGCCAAACCGGCTGGAAAGACGAGGGTTACCAGTCGGCTAACCAACGTGAAGCGTACACGCCACAAAACCGCAATCACTCAAAGATCTTTGATGATGACGGCTACGGTGATGAGTACAATGGCGCGGACCTTGGCAGCCCTGACATGTTTGCTGCTCGTGCCAAACATGACCGACATGTTAGTGGCAACTCACATGGCATGACTTCTCCTCTCTACGACGCAGCTACCGGCAAAGGCATGGACCGCATCGAATCGAAGGACATCGTGGCTCTCATGGATCACCTCACTGTTCGCGACGCCCAGCGCAATGCTCGCGACACCGAAATTCTCGTCACCCTTGTGCGAAGCGCCGCGGAGATGCGCAACCAGTTGGATGACCTGAGGCAGTTCATCAAGACCCAAGACACGATGATCATGAACACCACCGACAAGCGAGTCAACCTTGCGGAGCAACGCATTCTTGGCGGTCCCCGTCCTCAGCCTCAGACACCGCCTCGTATCAACCGTACCTCCTCAGACGATGATATCGAGACCAAGAAGAAGAACGTCTTTAGGCGCGCACTCAAGGGCCTCAGCTCTGGCAAGGGAGATGGCGATATCAAGCACATCGAGCAAATGCTCGTTCAGTTGCTTGGTGAGGTCGAGGGCCTGAAGCAAGTCAACCAGCTTTCGTTGGACCAGCAGGCGAGGACGAATAGTCTCAACTCGTATGAAGAACTCCGAGCAAGCGGTGATGCGGGTTACGAGCCAGAGGGCCGTGCCAACACTGCCTCTTCGCCAGACCAATCTGGCTACTTCTCCAACCCTTCGTCTTCCCGCCGCATCCAAGATCTTCACTCTGGATACGATGTTGTACCAACGAACCGTATTAGCACAGTACGGGAAGAGAGCGACGAGGAGTACGAGGAGCGTACCCGTACACCGGGCTACGAGAATACCGAGCGCATGACAACGCCAACCCAGGAAGCTTTCCCCGAAAAGCGTGCTTCGCTAGGAACTCCTCCACAAGCTTCAAGGGCAGCGCGGAACTCACAGAGCGATGACACTACCCCGAAGCGCAAGCACAAGTCTAACTCGTCGTCCATCTTTGGTATTCCCAAGATCTCGCGATGGTCAAAGACCACTACCTCCACCAACCCAGAGAGCCTGCCACGCAACAGCGGGTCTGGAGAGAGGCGACCCCACTCCATGCACTCCAGGTCTTCTTCCCAGGATGACTACTATGATGACGAAGAACCATATGAGCAGCATGCCGATGACAGACTTCGTTCCAACACATCCCTAGCAAGGGAAGAGCAGCGTTCGATCCGTTCTGCACGCTCTCCGTCGCCTCTTATCCCAGAGGACATCCAATACGAGATGGAAGACCCCAAGTACCAGGCGCATCGCAACTCGCTGAACCTGCAGCATCCCCAGCCGCGACCTGGGCCAACCGGTCGTCACCAGAACAATTTGGAGACGCAAGCGCAAATCTACAATCCTGTTCGCTCGAGCATAGGATCACCTGACTACGACCAATGGGGTAGCATGCCATCGCTGGCACGCAACCGTCTTTCAGGCATGTCGGCTCAACAGGGTGCTGGCAACCTGTCGCCAATCTCATCAGATGGCTACAGCCAACACTCTGCTTCTGAGCAGCAGGCCGGCCCCCCTCGGCCTCCCAAGATCGCGGATGACGGCCCGCTCGTCCCACCACCACAGCTGCTTGCTGGCTACGGCCAGACAAGGCAGATGTACAGCTCTCCGAATGAGTTCGGTAGCCAGGGTGCTTTGACACCGCTTGCACCCATTGCAGAGGTGCGTTACTCACTCGAGACTGACCGGGGCCATCGCGTAAGTTGAGCTCGCGCCTCAGAAAGACTGAGGACAATGCTAACATACGCAAAAAAGATGACGCCCACTCCCTCGCCTCGCCCGAGCAGCCAGTACCTCCGCTCCGAGGCTAGTATGAACAGCCCGCAGCGCAAGATCACGGGCCCCAGGCCCATGGGTAGCAGGAGCCCACAGCCTCAGAGCCCGCTACAGCATTCGGACACTGTTGTTCGCAGGAAGCCGATTCAGGGTGAGTTTTTGACTACTTGAGAGAAAGTTGAAGATTTTTTACTAACGAAACATGGACAGACGATGAAGAGTCTCTCGAGAGCTACCGCAGCAGTCTCGACTCGGAGATTTTCTAGGCGAACAATCTTCTCAAGCCTGGCATCGTACACGGCAGCAGAACAAGACAGACTGCTGTTGCTAGCTGGGTGGAGAGTAATGGGCAGAAGGGCGACGCTCGGTTTCTTTCCCATCACCACCAACAACAACGGCCGAGGAGTGTCAAGAGTTTGCAACGACATAGGTCTCCGCTTAGGCATGTGACGTTTGCTGAAGAGTAGGAGGAAAGAGCAGAGCAGAGCAGCAGTAGTAATAATGGGGGGGATGTGCACAAAAACGTTTCCTTGGTTGTATGGGCTTCATTCGCTTCCGCGCATATATCACTTTTGCGAGCATGGCGTTTTTTTTTCTACATAGCGGTCTCTTCTTTCGCCAACCAACAACGCGGTTTCTGGCTATATCATGAAGTTTTGAAGGGAGTCTTGAGTGGCGAATCGATTCATTCATGAGGGACGAACTTCATGGCTTTATGAGAGATGAGAGATGATGAGGCGTAGTTAGGTGTGCATAGCTGTGCGCAAATGCATTATTGTTTTGCTGGGCCACGATGTTCTTTCTCGAAACTGTTCAATCTTATCGAAGCGATGTAGTCAACCATGTTGGCGCGTGCGTGTTGTGTTGTAACACGATCTTTGTCGTCATACGCTGCGGATCTGGTACCTGGATGTCCACCACCACCACCCCACCAGTATGCGACCAACAACGGCAGACCTTTCCATCAATCAAAACTGGGTGGGTGGTGGAGGGGCGGTGGTGGAAGTCTCTCTTCATGGGAGCGCGCTCGACCCGTGATGATTAGATTGCAACAATGACTTTGCGTGGTACTTTGCGTGCTTAGATATGCGACGATTCTATTGAAAGCCGGCCCATGACATTCTTTCCGTGTTGGCGCGTGCGTTCTGTGTTGCAACACATGCACGATCTTTGTCGTCATAAGGCTCGGATCTGGTACCTGGATGTCAACCTGCACCTACCTCCCACCCCACCAGCACAAGGCCCAACACAGCAAACTTTCCAACCAAACCCTTACCACTTGCAAGTTCCCGCTCATAAGTCTCTTCACTAATCGGCGAGACTTTTCCACATGTCGAAAGGATTCTCCATTCTCGGCCCGCTGTTATGAGGTCGTTGTGATGTCATCAGGGTCCACCACTCTTTCATCATCATCGATGCAGTTATGAAGGAAGCTAGCAGTTGTGATACAAAAGGTTTATAATGCCCCTCCTGTAGTTACCCCTCCATTACATATACACACACTTTCGACTTCTTTGATACCCAAATTCCACGTTTTCACCAATATACACTCTTCAAAACAACAAGCTACGCATACGATACATATTTGAGAAGATGTCTGCCGAATACAAGAACACCGACGTCAACGAGATCGCCAAGAAGGCTGAGCAGGACCTCAACAGCCAGAGCGCTGTTCATGGACACAATGCTGGGTTGAGCAGTACGTTTATCCTCTCCCTTTCCCATCCCACCACCCCCAACCTCCTTCCTCCTCCCTCCCCCATCCATCCATCCATCCATCCATCCATCCCAAACCCCTACTAACCCCCTCTCCAGCAACGGAATCCGGCGTCGACACCGCCAACGTCGAAGGCAAATTCCCCGGCGCCCAAGTAAAATACGGCTCCGCCGCCTCTGGCGCGGGCAACAACCGCGAGATCCCGCTCGACGAGGGTGGCAGCATCAAGGCCAACGGTCAGCCTACCAAGGCGGGTGACTTTGCGCATGGTGGTGTGGGTGCGCCTGAGGAGAGGGATCAGACGTATGTTCACACGCATGGTGGGGATGATGAGATTAGGGGGAATGTTAGGAACTAGGATGGTGATGGGGGAGAGGGAGGCAAGAGCCTCCTGTTTATGAGATGAAATGAATGAAATAAGATCAAAATTTGCTGGTGTGTACGGATATGTGGTGTTGTGGTGTTGTAAGGCTTGGGCCTTTGTACTTTTCCTCTCGCTCTTTTTTTATGTTTGCGCTCTGGACGATGGTTTACTTGCTCCGCTCTGTCGCATGCTTTCTTCACGTTGGGCTCCCTTTGCTCTCTTCTCGATCTATCTATGTCTTCTTTGACAGCTGCTCCTTCGTTCACTGAAGTCTTACAGTATTCACCTCTCACCATTTATGGCACATGTCACGCACAATCATGCACATGGCAGTCACGACGAGTGCGAGAAGCATGATAACTAACTCTAACATCATGTAATAACTACACTGGGCGCGTCACGATGGGAAACTGTCTGCCGTGCATGCCTACAAGAAGCCGTTGTGCCTCCCTCCATCTTTCTTGCTCACGTAGGTAGCGCTTCGACATGCTCAATGCAGGACCGATGCACTAATAACAGTAGACTGTAACCTCAATCTCGATGCGACCCTGGCTTGGTGTAAACCATGTCACCGCAACAAACTTCAAGCCCATACTTTCCGCTGTGTATCTTGACAGTACAAAAACGCAGTTGGAAAGTATCAGATGGAACTTCCGCCTTGATCAGCGTACTGGTCTTGACATGCTACTAATCGCGCAGGTCGTAGGTCGAACAAGCTCTCGGATTTCGAGAATAGGCTTATCCATCGGTATTCCCTGTTGCCTTTGCGCGGATCTGCATCGTCATGCCCATGACCGTGATACCTATCCATCAGGGCGCAGTACTGTCGGCGGAATGCCTTTTGCGTCGCTTTGCGCAAGAATCGTACGATGAGGACGGCGAGGGACTCCAGACTCGGAAGGCAAGATGCAGTGTTGCGCGCCGGATTCTCGTTGGCTGTCGTCATCGAGGTTGTTGTGCTACAGCATGCGTGTCGATCGGAGATGTTTACAAGGAGTAGACGTCGCTATGATGTAGGCTATAATGTCTCGTATGCAGTCTCAAATATCGAGCAGAGAAGGACCATGAGAGGTTGGAAGTTTCCCAAGCCAAATTGCAAGACTATCTAGGTAGGTACGCTCGGCGCACCTGATGGAAGGGTAAGAGCGCTGGAGATGTCGTACTTGATCTCTCGGGCACATCACTTCACATGCTCTTCGAAGCATGCATAACCGCCGACATAGCAAAGAGCGGTGTAGACAACCCTGGCGTCTACATTTTCGTTTCAATATACAGAGGCATGATGTTGCTGCTGTACTACATGCGCTAGCCGATGTACCCACGATCAGCTCCGCGGCAGCAGCATCAGTGATCAAGAATACACTCGAGGTCAGCAGTATAAGAACACGTCCTCGCACGCAGATAATGGAAGCATCGCATTCATCATACGAGACAACTCCTGCATTACCACTTTTTACAAGACTTTCTATTTCAAGCTTCCATCACCTTACTTCCTACTATGTCTGGCAACAACAACAACAACAACAACAACTCCGGCAAGACCGGTGGCGGTGCCAAGAACACCCCCATGACCAAGGAGGACGCTGGTAGAGTCCAATCGACTCAAGTAAGCCTTCCCACCACGTCTCGTCGAACCACTCTTCTTCCGATGCTGACATATCCTTCTTCGCCTAGGCCAAGAGCGGGGCCGACATGTCCTCCGGCGGCTTTGCCGCTCGCGCCCAGGGTGCTGGCGACAAGAACGCCAACGCTGGCGGTCAGCAGAGCGGCGAGACCAAGAAGTGAGGGTCTGGTTGGGGTACATGCTAGGAGGAAGGGGCTTGGGATGTGATGGAGAGAACTTTCGTTAAGTGAGGGCTTATGGGATGCATTCAGGCCGTCTATATGTCTGGGTTCATGGCGAGTAGATAGTATAAAATGTGAATGCATGCATACAAGACTGGAAAATCCGTTGATTACTTTGCAGACTACAACAACAATGGAAGGTTAGTTGGTGAGTTGGTGAAGGGCCCTGACGTCTATATTGATGTTAGATCTTTGTGGAAGTATGTAGTCTATTGTGATGTATGCTGCAAAACATTTCAGGACAGTATCTTCTATCAAGTGGGGTGATCATGTAGTCATCATAGTACACTCATCCGTAGCCATCCACCTACTCTCTACCTAACGTAACCTTTTCCATCCATCCTGCGAGAAAGTCCTCCTCAACACTCTGCACAATGCTCAATGCCTTCTCTGGCGCAATCCACGACTTCCGGCCTTCATCCGGTAGCACCTGCTCCACAACGCCCCACTCAATATCCACCAGAAGATCACTAGCGGGGCTCTGGTCTAGTCGAACGGACGAAATATCGACAGAGGAGCTCATAGGCGCCTCTTGTTCAGACGGTGTGTTCAATGCCTTGCGTGCCTGCTCTTTCTTCATATGCGCAAACGCCCAGTGTAGTACGAGCATGGGACCTTCCCTCTCGAAGATGTCGCGCGGAACCTGATTCTCTTTCACCGCTACCAGGAAGTCTTCTGGTCGTACGGTCCTCAACTCGGAGACCATCCGTTGCAGTTTCCAGACTGCCGCCATCATGTCGCGCCTAGCCCTGTCCGGAAAGTAACACAAGTCAAAGCCGCTGTTCATCCAGACGTGGATGAGAGCTTCTTGGTCAGACTGGTCATCCTCGCCACACGTTTTGGAGAGCCAGGCTTTCATATATGCCTTGATGAAGGCGTTCGCGGCGGGATCGTAGAGGTCGCTGGTGTTCTGACCGAGCGACTCGGCTATCGTGATGAATGCCATAACGATGACATTGTAACGAACGACATCGATGCGATTGGATAGAGTATGGAACTTGGAAACTCCGTAGTGCCAGATGGCGCGGTTGACGTCGAAAGGCTTGGCCGAGTGAGGGCGGTAGTTGCAACGAGCAATATCGTTGTAGTTGCGGAAGAAGAAATCGAGTTGAAGGTCACTGGGGATGTGTGCGATGTACAACGCCGCCTCGTTGGCATTGTAAATGTCATTAATAGTGAGCGGTCGGGTGAGTACCGAGGGATGTATCTTGGAGAGTTTCTGTGCGAGGTTCGAGCGCGCCTTTGCGTCAAGGGCGGACAGGTCGTTGGGGCCAGAGAGGCTCAAGCTCGCCATAGTCGCTTCCATTGGTAGTCGTAGCGAGTAGTTCGCTTGTAGTTAGGAGATGAGAGTATTGAGAAGAGAGATATGAAGTGCTGGACTGACGAGCGTGATCGCGAGTTGACCGTATGTTGAACTGAAAACGCCGACAAGAAAAGTGGGGCCAAGGTGAAAGAGCAAACGGCTTCTTACGACAAGCGCACACTCGCCCCTAGAAAGGGAAAAGATAGCTTGACGAGGTCCTCTTTCATTTCCGTGTGTGATAAGGCTGCAAGTCATTTGCTGTACGAAGAGCAGACATCACGTAAATTTCTTTGACAGGGTAGATGGGAAGGGTTACTTTGACCAGGTGTTAAATTCACATCATATGCTCTCTCTACTTCCCACCACGACCTCAGCCCGCCCCTCTCATCTTCTACCATCCACAACCTAAATGTACTGAACAGTAACCTGCGACCCGCTGTTAATAGTAACATCAGTGTAAACAGTGCTACCCTGCTTAAGATCAATAATAGTAGCACCGCTCAACCCATCCGTTCCACCAGTGCTCAAACTAGCACTCGCCTGCGTAAAGACAACAGTACCAAAGTTGCTCAGCGCAACCAAGCTACCTCCGGACTCGAAGTCCTCTACAATCCACTCTGCGTTCTGACGGCACAGAACAGAACCACTGGGTGCGCTAAGTGTCTGGCTGACCTTCTTTCCGGTGCTCACGTTGGTGAGCGAGACTGTGCCCTTGGTGGTGGAGGTAGCGACAATGTCGACTTGGATGACGTTGCCGGCCTTGACGGCGAAGTTGCTGAAGTCGTAGGCGTAGTCGGGGTACCACTCGTACCAGGCGTCGTAGGAAACGGCGCCGGAGCTGCTGACGGTGAAGTCAATACCTGCTTGGAGCAGACCGCTGCCGCAGGTATCGCCGTCGATGCCGACCCAGGCTGAGGAAGACTCGGTTCCGCCAGAGCCAACGTGCTTGGGTGTAGGTACGGTGAAACGTCCGGTGGCTGACTTGAAGTAGCCAGAGGAGGGTGTCTCGAGGACGGCGCCGGACCAGTTGGAGGAGTAGTCGACGTGGGCGGTGGTGTTGTCGACGTCCGCGACGAACTTGGCGTTCTCTTTCGCGGCTGTGCCGACTAGAATCATGGGCTGGGTCCTGTGACGGCGACTGCCATCAGCACGGGATTGAACGCGCTCAGCGAGGGAGGAAGGACGGGCCAGAACGGAGCCAGTGATGGCGGCGATGATAGCGATGGAAAGCTTCATATTGGATGATGGGACGAGCTTGAAGAACTGAGAATGGAGTCGAAGCGAGGGAAGAGATGGAGAGTAGAACGATAGACTGCTGAAGCGATTGCTGCGTTGATGAGTGCAGTGTTACCAGCGGTGCTCGACACTGTTTATATACTTCCCGGCTCGAGCTCGTACTTCCTGTCGTATACCTCTAGGCACATCGGTATACGATATCGCGATGGCCCAGATCCAACTCTTGATGATACCTTCCTAATACCCACTGGTCAGGCGCATAGCCATCCAGCTAGATTCGCCCTCCATGCTGAACTGGAAAGCGGCCTACAAGATCCATCAGGTCGAACGCCGAGATACGAATTACTGATTGGAAGCCCAGGTCGTTTGGTGAAGGTCTCTTCACCAAAAGATCGGCGAATTACCGGACTGGACAGGGGTATGAGTGGACAGTCCCGCTCGTGTGTTGACTCGGTAGGTATCAGAAGACCCTGATAAGTGATTTTCCTGGTGTACGGGACGAAGTCCGCCTATCACATCACTGTCACTTCGACCACATGTGCGTGAAAGTGTCCGACTTCGTGGTTGTCGTCAGGTTCTCCTGCCTTTTTGGGATAACGCCCGAACGCTCTCTTGCAGATTCGACAGCGAAAGCGAAAGAGGTGGTGGGAGATGCGGTGCTCGACCGTATCGCGACATCTTTGGAGATGTCGCGTGCTCTTCGCAACGTAGTAGGTCTGATTTCCCTGCGTTCCTTATGATCTCCGTCACCTTTACTGTGCGATGGCATTTCTCGCTGTACCTCGGCTCTCGAGAACATCGACATTCTCAAATGCTAATGTGCAAAGGGCCTATGCAACGACGGAAAGCTCCCATAGCGTAAATATGCAGGATAGATTAACTGCAGCAGAAGCTTGTCGTTGCTTATCAGTTGGCGTGTGACTTGGCAAGGATTGGTGTGGTGGTGCTAGTACGGGATAGGAAGTTCGTGATAGGTGATGCCCGGCGTGCACACCTGAAGAGTAGTAAGTCATCCATCTGCCAAGTTAGCTTGCGAAAGCTTGTTCGCGGTGAAATGCTTGAGTTGAGAAGGTGTGTTGAGTGGTGTTGAAGGAGTGTTCGAGATAGACAGGAGGAAGGCCCGATCGGAAAGACCCGTGGACAGTGCGCCATTGGGTTCGGCTGAGCCTCGGCATTCAGAGCCAGTTGCATGAACAACCGGACTGCGACATCGTTGCAACGCCATCAACAACATGGTTGTTGAGATGATTATGGGGACGAATTCCCAGAATGCAGCGGAAGATGACAAGAGTCTGAGTCGCATTACTGCATACATCGCTGTTGTACGCCAACAATGGAAACGTATAGAAAGCAATGTATACTTCAACTTAGGATATGACATGTACTTTCTGGACTCTGAGGTTCTTGTCGGTGTCTAAGGGAAACTTGACTCAGCTGTTTCGCATCAGAATGCCATGGCTGCGAGCGTGCGGCGTAGCAATTGCGGCGTCAGCACCCTCAGGAACGCTGCCTGATCCTCAGGTGCACTTTGCTAAATACCTACCTAGGTACCAACACATCCAGACTCTCTTTAGACACAAGCCTCCGCCATTTGAATATGTCGACCTCGCCAGGAACACGCGTCCGAATGACTTCCAGTTCGAGGACTGCATGTACGGTTTATTCATACCCATCACACGGTGGCATCATTATGAAGCGCTTTACAAACCCTGAGCTGGAGTGCCTTGGCCTCTCGCGCAAGATGTCAAACCTAGTACCGTTCTCCGACCAAGAGCAAGAAGACGCGTTCGCACTACGTATGCTCCATCTAGGCGCGCGTTGGTGGCCATCCCTCAAGTTCTACGAACGCCACACAAGAGACGAACCATATCCTTACGGCCACCACTTCCCATCCGACCTGCATGTTGCCTACACGCCTACTGGTTCAGGCATCTGGGTTCTAGCAGTATGGGCCGAAAACTCACAAACATGGTTGGAAGAATACGATCCGCCCCGAAAGCCCGAAGACTGGGTGGACTTGGCGTATTGCAGAACCATGGAGGAGCGATGTAAGATGTTGGAAGAGTTTGGCGCGACTCTCTATGAGGATATTGAGCAGTGTGATAAGCTGCCGTGGAGTTTGGATGAGGGTGTTAGGGAAGGCAAGAGATACGAGAAGTTGCTGCGGAAGATGGAGGATGATGAATATTTCGAGGATTGGATGATGAGTCTGTGATTGACTGATGTTAGTGAAGGCAAGAGTAGATTGTTTGCTTTAAAAGACGGAGGGAGAAACATCGACTTCTTATAGCATCACTCAGGGACATGAAGAGATAAACGGCTTGTTCGATATGATATGAAATGCACTCACATTGTTCTGTTTACCCGCAACGTCTGCCATAGCTACGACAAAAGTATATCGAGTTAATACATGTCGCTGCTAATTTAGCATAGCCATGACGTGAGCGGACCCTCCCTACGCGCTTAACATTCCGCTCTGATCTCCACTGATCTCCACACTGCTTGTTCTGCCCTCAAGCTTAACCCTGCTCCGCCGCCTTGCGCATACGCTTCTCATGCTTCTTGTGCCTCTTCTTTGTCCTCTTCGCGTACTTCTCCAAAGTCGCAATACGGTTCTTCGCCCAGTTGGGACCGGCGTCGGGAGGCGGGGCTGTAGAAAGGCATTGCAGTTAGCCAAAGCATCGTATAGAGTAAGCAAAACGCAGCAAGAGGACTCCTTACTTCCAAGGTCTCCTCTAAGCAGACGCTCCTTCTCGTCCTCTCGACGCTCATGCTTCCGCTCGAAACGTTGGTGGCGGTGTCCGGACGATTCTGTGCGACAGCTCTGGGTGCGCTTCGGGTTTCGTGGTTTGGGGTCGTGCGGGTTCTGCGAGGGCATCTTGGTGGGGTGCGAGTATTTTCCCTTGTGGCTGGTTAGGCATGCGGCATGCTATTAAACTTGTCTCTCTGATCTATACCTTGCCCGGGTACCAGTACGGATCGTTCTCTTTGGTGTAGTTCTTGGTCAAGTCGCGTCTGATGCTCCTCGCGGTGTCTTTCCGGTCGGCGTGCTCGTCGTCATCAGTCAAAGGGCTGCATTCACGTTCTCTGCTGTCGTCGCGACCGGTTATCGGTTCCTCATCCCGGTCACCCCACGGACTGCGTGGACGACGCTCATACTCATAGCTGGGTTCACGTTTGAAGCCATCTCTTGAGCGATCGCGTTGTCGATCATCGAGTGCGCGCCTCGAATCGCGTCTATCATCACCATCCAGACGGTTACGTGAACGGTCTTCGCGATCACGGCTGCGCTCGCGCCTGCGATCATCGACCCGGCGGTCGCGTGATTGATCATGTCGGTCACGACTAAGCTCGCGTCTGCGTTCATCTCCCCAGCGGTTGCTTGGACGGTCGTCTCGCTCCCGGCTTGGTTCGCGTTTGATGTCGTCACCCCAGCGGTTGCGAGGACGTTCCTGACGCTCACGGCTGGGCTCACGTCTACTATGATAGCTATCATAACCGTGGTAGGTCTGTGGGTAGCTGTCGACGCGTCCCTGCGGTTCGTAGCTCGGCTCGCGTTTGACGCGATTGTCGATGGGATCCTGGAAGTCCGACATCGCGCCGTGGGATGGAGTAGTCAATGCGAAGACAGTGTAATGAGAACGAGAAAGGAAAGGCGAGAGGACGGATTGAAGTGACGGAAGAGAGACCGGACGCGGTTTGAGGAAGCGACAAAAGAAATGACTCGTCGTTGCGAACTTGAAGCCCCGCTGGGACAATCAAGGAGGAACGACGGCAGTATACGGAAGGGAGCAGCGGGCCCGCAATAGCCTGACGACGCGTCCCGTGTTGGGCGCGTATGCTGACACTTTATCAAGACTTACGCGCAATCCAATGTAAACACGGTCGAGATACCTCAGTCTTCACGATGAGAGCGCCACATGATGACTTATCCCAGGCGCAGGAGAAGAAAGTAGCTGTACCTATGACGTCACCACGCTAGATCGCATCCATCTCGACAGGCACGGCCGAACACGAAGGTGACAAAGCTGCAAAACACTGTTGCCTCGGATTACCACATACTTCCACAACAGCCGCCACAGTATCGTATATACACACATCGGACACAATGCATCTCCTAACCACAAGCTGCACTATCGCAGCAACTATACACTTACAATCGAAATTCTCACCGCGGACCAAAGATTGAGAAACAGCCAGTAGAAGTGCCACAACCCATCTCTACAAAGTCGCGATATGGACAGCGTATACACAGTCCGCGCCTCACCCGGCGAAGGACTAGGCTGTTTCGCTTCCACGACCATCCTGCCGGGTACGCTCATCCTTAGCGAAACACCCTTATTCAGCGTCGCAGAACCGCGCAGCAACAGCGCCGTAGTCTTAGCTTTTGCTTCATTGGCCGACTCGCAAAAAACCCAATATCTATCCCTGTACGCGCAGAAAACCTACAAATTGAAAGAGAATGGAGAAGAAGAAGAAGAAGAGGCAAGAGTAATCGACATCTTCAACTCCAACGCCTGGCAAACCGGGAGCCACACATCCATCTGCCCCCTCGCCGCGCGCTTCAACCACAGCTGCATCCCCAACGCATCCTTCGCATTCAACCCGCTCACTGGAAAAATCACAATCCACGCCATCGTACCCATTGTATCAAATTCCCAAATACGATTAAGCTACGAGCGACCCTACCAAACCACCCTCTCGCGGCGCGCAAAACTATCTTCCTACGGCTTCACATGCAGCTGTCCGGCGTGCAGCGACCCCACCCCCGCCAGCGATACCCGGCGCGCGCGAATGGTGGTGCTGGACGCGCGGATCCGGACGGGGCGGCGCCAGCTGTGGAGACGGCCTGTGCCGAAAGCCGCGTTGGAGTTGTGCAGGTTGCTTAAAGAGGAGGGGTTGGTGGGGGAGGCGTTGGGGCTTGCGTGGCATGATGCGGCGGTGGGGTGGAGGAGGCATGGGAGGGTGGATATGGCGGTGCTGTGTGCGGTTAAGGAGTTGGAAATCGCGGTAATATGTTTTGGCAGGGAGAGCTCGGCGGTGGATGTTTCGACGGGGTTCTTGTTGGGGTTGAAGGGGGAGATGGGGATGAAGGCGAAGACGGGTGTTGCTGTGGAGGCTGAGGAGGTTGCGGCTTGCTAGAGAGGGGAGGGGGGCTTGGTATGTGGTCGAGATGTCCTGGGTTGGTGTTGAAGTATGCTCTGGGCATGCCGATTCTTCCATGCCACATCTCACTTCCTTGATTTGTGGCGCAGTGACGATATGTACAATGTGCCACAACCCCAAACAAGCTCTCTTGTCCAACAAACAATGTGCTACCACTTGACATATTCCCTCTTAATGTATTTCCTCCTCGCAAACACATCGTTTCTACCCTCCTACCCTGCACCACTACCTACCCTCTAAACCAGCACAACAACAAGCCAACTCTAGCATGACCAAAACCCCCCTCCCTTCCCACACTTCCCGCAAGACTCCAAAAACCGATCAAATCGTGCGCCTTAAAAGCATCATCCAGCCCCTCACAAAATACCCGTCTGCCCCCCAATCAAATCCATCCCAGTATACCGAACGCCGCAAAAGTTCCACCATGCCGCACATGACCGAATGGCTATGTCCACACTGCTCACATATCAACCGTGGGGAAGGTGGTAGTGGGGAGAAATGCGGGGGGTGTGGGAAGTGATGATGATGATGATGATGATGATGATGGTGGATGAGACGGAGGGAACCGTCTGCGGTTGGGGATATGAGTACCAAAGGAGAAAGATGAGGAGAGAGACGAGAAAGACGACAAGTGGTTAGAGTGTGGGTATCAGGATAGGGAGATTCGAGTAGACGAAGAGGAGGGATGAAAGGAATAAATTGTCGAGTTATTGTTCCGCGAGACACAAGAACCGCGCAAGTAGAATGCCACATTGTCTTGCCAGAACCCGTATATGCTGATATACCGACTTTCCCAAACTCCATCGCTATGCATAAAGATGTATCATCAGACGTATTTCTGAATCCATCGAGTCGTTGTTGCGAGCAACGGTGCATGGGACTTTTTTGGTACCCGAATTGTAAACTCGCAACAACGACTGAATCATCATACGTGACCTTCTCTTTTCCTCTCTCTCACAAATATCTCATCTTCGCCTACCTGACCCGAAGCCGCTTTCCAGCAGGTTCAACACCGCCCTCTTCCCTCGCCGAACTATGCGCTTCAGAACCAGTCCAAACCTGACTCTTCACAGTCGAGGGAACAGTCGAACCGTTTCCTGCTTCACTAACCTCATTCTTTCCCTCCATCTTCGCTCCAGCCGTCGGACCAACCTTCCTCGGCCCCTCAATAGAAAAGGAAAAAACCTCTCTCTCGGGCCTCCTCGACTTCCCTGTCGCCGGCTTCCTAACAGCATTGACATCCTCCTCCTTGAACAGCTGCCCCGTCCTCTTCGTCGCTTCCTTACCCGCCTCCGTCGCTTCTTCCACGATCTCCTCACTGTAGTGCCACATCAGAGCAATCTCACCCCTTACAAGCGCAGTCGCCCAGAGACTGAGCAGCACGCCTGGAACGAGCCAGAGAAGAGCAGGTTGCGCGTGGTTCATGAGATGTAGCGCGGCGAACGTGGCGACCAGACCGCCTACATAGCCCACTAGCGAGGCATTGAAGTACGTTTTCGGAAAAGTGAACGGCGCTTCCTCTTTCTCGTTTTCTTGGGGTGCGGCAGACTTCCACAGCGGGCGTCCCATGAGTGAATGCGTCCAGAAATGGTCGCTCCAGCGGCCTGCCAGGGGTGTAAACTCCGCCTTTACAACCGTGTCCTCGGCTCCTTCTGTTGTTGCTGAGACGCGTTTCTGGCGGCGGAGGTAGAAGAGGTAGAGATCGAAGCGCAGTGCAAGGCCTATCATGAGGCCTGGGATGATGATATCGCCTAGACCGAGCATGGCAGCGGCGTTCTTGCCCGAGGGCGTGGTGGCGGTGCCGGGTTTGGGGAACATGAGTTTGATGGGGACGTCGAGGGAGGATGCTACTGTTACCATGAGAGGACTGGAAGAAGTGGTGTTAGTAGTGTTTCTGTGCAGATGGGTGAAGGAGGAGAAGTACGTACGTGAAAAACACCATGTAGATGTCGTAGAAGAACAACCCCACGAGTATCGCACTTCCAGTCGCAAACGTCGTCGGACTGATGACTTGAATACTGCCATATGCGAAACTGAAACCGAGTAGGTTCGTGAGATACCACGTCTTGTCAACCAGGTTGAAGTAGACGAGCGTAGCCAGCGCTACCACAGCACCGACAAGCGTGTGCGCGCCTACTCTAGCTTTGCCCGCCAGCGCGCGCTCAAGATACAGCTTCAGCGTCCACTTATTGGAGGGCATCGCGCGGTCCGCCCAGAGCCATTCTTTCGCTCCATCGGAAAGTGGTATGCGCGCGAGGAAGCCGGGGAGCGGGCTTGTAATGGGCCCGCTGGCCTTGGTGTTGCCTGCGACAGGCACCGCCCTCCCTGCCTTGCCGTCGACATGGTACAGCGCGCCCCCGAGCACATGTCGCCTTGGAAAGATAATCGAATGCCCAATATCCAGCACATCACTAACCAACTTCGTGACCGCGAAAAACCCAAAGACAGCAAAATACGCATTAAGCGCTTTACTCAATATACTCGGATCCTTGAGCCACTTCAACAAGAAATACAGCGTCGCCAGAGAAATCCCCGCGAAAAGCGGAAACAAGATTATATGTCTTGGTGATAATCCTTCCATCTCGTTCTCCGGCTCCTCCTCCTCCTCGTCTTCAGAATCGCTGTCTTCATCTTCGGTGGCGGCGGGCTGGCGGTCTTTCCGGTTTTTCTTGGGGGGTTTGGCGGCGGTCGAGGGGCGGGTGAGCGAGGCGTGGGCGGCGGCGTAGATGGGGAAGAGGGAGGCGAGGATCATGTGGGCGTAGACGGGGAGGAGCGGTTGGACCTTTGTGAAGGCGTAGGCGACAGTGCCGAGGGCGCTGGCGACGAGGCTGGGCTCGGTGTCTGCCATGGTGCGCAGAGGGGTGGGTGTGTGTTACGCGCAGGTGGACGTGGCTGGTGGGGATTTATAGAGTGATGTGAGAGAGTGAGAGTGGGTGGTGGTGGGGAGGCTGCTGGTGAGCGCACCCAAGGTTACAGAGCTCGATGCAGACAACGTGGCCTATATGCAACCAACCACAAAGACTCCAAACGTCAATGAGTATGGAAGCAACCAGAGTACATTTCACATTCTTTCACCAAGCTTCTTCCGTCGCGCATGCAGACAACGACGCGACAATACGGCACAGTCGCGTCCTTTTCGCAAACAAATTCGGCATGCAAACCAATCAAACATGACGTCGCCGCATCGCGTCCAGCCAAACACCCTGATCGGCGTTCGTGCATGGCCAGACCAGCGACGGCCCAGACCCAGAATAGCCCGTCGATAGATCTAGATCTCGGCCTGCACGAGCGGGACCTTGCATGTTCGCCCCTTCCCTTCCTTCACGCTCGAGCGCGAAAGAAGGAAGATCACCTCGTCTTAGATTCTAGAAGTTGTTGCTTTGGAAGCTGCCAGACTTCCACCACTGCGCCTCCGCCTCCACCCATCCTTGCATGTTCTCCCCCCTTCCTTCACCGCTTCAAATCCTACTAAATCAATTTAATTATCCGTGCGACTGCCGTGTCTCATGATTCAGCATGTCTTTTTGGCCCGACCCCAGATGGCTTTTGGCCTAACCCGGGTGCTCGGTATGTCAGCTTAAAGGTGGTTAATATTAGCTTAAAGGTGCGGAGAAAAGCATGTAGCCTGCATATTCAAATACCGAGGTCAATAAGGACTGGAATAGACGCAGTAGTAGCAATAGAGAAAAAGCATATAGTAGATGCGCAAATGTGTGTTTGTATTGCTACCGAGTGTGTGTATTGTTGTGTTGCAAATGTATGCTGTGTGTTCTTCTGTTTCCTCCCCAAGCTAAACTAGGCCGAAACCCACTGCCACCAGTCTGTCATACTTGCATTCTGCTCCTGCCTGCTCACCGACTCTGGAATGCAAACGATCTCTCCAGAACTTCCCCTCCATCCCCTTAGATTAAAGAATGAATGGAATTCGTGTGTCGCGTATACACTCGTGATGTGCTTAAAAGACGCCCCACAAGAAAAAAAAGATGAGTTCGTGTAGAGAAGGAGAAGGAAAAAAGAAGCAAGAGCGCCGAATGTGCTAAATCGAGAGAGAAGCCGAAACACCCCACTTGTGCAAACAAAGGAAAAAAGCTTAGCAGTCTGATGAAATGCTTGTGTGTGAAACGCCCGAGAGACAACCGGATTACAAGAGGGATATTTTGCGTGCAAAAGACAGGGAAGAAGCAAGGTAAAAAAGGAAGAGGCCGTTGGGTGTGGTTAGACCGGCTGAACCACAGCTTTTTGGCAACAACAACAACAACACCCCCGAACGCGCACGCTAGTAAGACAGGGAGATAGGAAAAAAGAGTTGTAGTGATGGACTCAGCAGGGTGTGAGCCTGCTGGAGACGTTCAGGTCGCGGAGCATGTCAAAGGACATGCCGTCGACGTTGACGCGCTGCTGTGACTCAACGTACACGTCGTGCACGTTGGAGAAGGCGTTGCCCTCCCAAGGCGATACAGCAGTAAGCCTCTTGTTGTGTGGGTGTGGTGGTGTGACTGCCGCGATGACAGCCTGCTTCATCTGCGGGGTGATGGCCAAGCGCTTGCAGTCAAAGTACGACGACGACGACACCGAAGACGAGGTATACGAAGGTGCTGACGTCGAGGTGAGCTGGGGTTGCGAGGGGCAAGACGAGGAGGGGTAGTCGGCGACGTCCTCGTCATCATCGTGCTCTTCCTCAGGTGAGGAACGTGGTAGTGCTGACGGGTCAGGAAACTTGAAGGCTTTAGCCGTAGTGGGCTCTGACTCTTCCTCTAGCGGCGTCGACGAAAATAGAAACGACGAATTGTGGTGCGAGGTCTCGTAGTAGCCTAGGATGGACGGCGTGAAGTTGCTGCCCTTGGAGTTGGGGCCTTGTTCACTGGAAAAGGTATACTCCGGGAGGGGAAGCGCCTCGTCATCCGTGTCGTCGTCGGTGGAGCTCCAGGCCGAGAATTGACTCTTCATCGGCGGTCGCACTGGGGGTATTTCGATGGCCTTTGGTCCATCGGTCTGGCGGCGTGCATTTGGGTTTGGCGACGTCGGCACTCGAGGAAACGATAGATCCGGACACGATCGGGGAGAGAGGGATGAGGTGGGGCGATGGTTGGATTGGTACGTCGGTATTGACTTGAGTTGGTTCTTGATGAAAGCGGCAAGGTTAGCGGAATAGTCGCCTAGCGTGGGTGACATATTCCGAGGTTCGCCATCGTTTACATGTGCGACCACGGTCGAAGTGCTGTTATCCGTGGCATCGGATGGCATGCGAGAGTGAGACCATTTTGCGTCAAAGGGAGATTCTTGGTCTTGAGGGGTGGGTAGGGCGGCGAGGCCTTCGAGAAACTTGAGGTGGTCCTGGGGGTTGAAGAGACGGTTGACTTCGTCGTCGACGGATTGGTTGCGTCGAGCTCGGCGTTTCCGGACGGCGGCTCTTCCCTCAGCAAGAATAAGGAGTGCTTCTGGGGTTGAGCAACCCAGAGCCTCAACAATGGGAAACGAGTTACTTCTTTGTCTCTGCATGCTGTGTCGGGGGCTCGCTCTGCGAGGGGATGGCGAGGAGTGGTGGGAGTCCATGGTGTATATTAGTCCGGATAGAGCGGGAGAGGTGCTAGTTCATGGCCGCAGAGCCGCGGAGTGAGTCGATGCTGGGAGCGAGGAGTCCTAAATACACAGTGCAGGTTGAGGGCAGACGTCCAGGGGGTGTTGTGACAGTGCTGGTCCACGGAGCAAAAGGAAAAGAGAGTTGCCGCGTGTAAAACGGATGGCAAGGCTACTTTGAAGCCAGAAAAACGGTCGACGGATCAGGTCAGGATGGCATTAGTGGCCCATCTCGCTTCCCAGGCCCCAGGCAGCCCTAGCCCGACAAGAAAATGCTCTCCTATGGGCCCAAGCCGAAAAGTACGAGTTGGCAGGCAGGCGTACGGGCACATGACGTTTACAGCCCTCGACCAGCGACATGGGTGGGTCTTGCACGGCCTTGGAAAAGCGCACTCGAAGGATGAACTATGCTGCACCCCTGGATGGCGTGCACCCATCTGCCGGATCCCGCTGGCGTTTCGCAGCGCTGCCCAATGGGGGCCGAGAGGGCGTGCGGCCTGTCATGCGCCGTCTGCTACCGTCGTGGCAAAGCACCGGAATCTCCGTTTTGCCATGGAGGGTTCGCGTTGGAGCGCCTGATGGTGAGAAAGCTCGCAGCCTGTCAGCGGTGGTGGAGGGCCTGCGCAGACGTGCCGCGACAGCCTGCGTGAACCATCGTACCCACATCAAACGAGGCCTGTTGCGTGAGGTCGTGGTGATCATGATCGACGCTACCCTTGCTTTTTTCCCTCGCTGTGCTGTTTCTCCAAGGCCTGATCAGCCCTGCCACTGATGCGTTTGGCCCGACGATCTGTCTCTGACTGGCCGCAGCTAAGATAAAAGTGCGATCGATCAGCACTGGCCGCGCAAGCGAAACTCTGCTGTACATGTAAACGGCGGTTCACGTACCCTCGCGTCGTCGTGATGTAGGAATTACACCTCACCTGCGCTGCATACACGGGCGCCCTCGTAATTGTCCGAGGTGGGTGAATGTGCGCCGTGCTAGAGCAGGTACGCCGAAAAAAGAATAACCGGCCCGACTCGAGCAGACGCGACACTGGTCCGAGGCTGAGCAACGCGTTCGCATCACGAAACCCGCGATAGAGTTGGATTTCCAGGGTCCTGAAGAGTCATACCCTCCGTGCCGATGCCATTTGGTCGGATATCCGGTGCCGTGTGGGATTCGATAGGTCCGACTGTGGCTGCAATACCGTAATCACTGGCGGCGTCCCTCCGATAGCCTCAGCTGTCAGACTGAAACTGTCGCACCGACAATTTACTTTGTACTGCACTCTGCGACTCACTGGTAACCTCGTGAACTCTCAATTCACCCCTCATTTGCTTTTCTCGTCGCCTTGTAAGGCTTCGGCTGCGCCCTGGTGCTCATCTTACCCCCGTCCAAGCGTCGCTTCCTGGCCATGTCGGGCTGTTTCCGCATGCAGCTTTGGTCGCCCGGGCATCAACACCGCATCTTTTTTTTCACGATTGACATCATCACCGCGCTCACGAGTTGTGCGCATGCAGCAGCCTGATCAGCACGGTGCGCTGGATTTGCCCGAACAACTCCTCTGACATGCGAAACCACGACGCCCCGGGCCACCGTCCGAGCCTCGCCGCCGTCGCTACCAAAAGGGCTGCCTGCCCAACGGCGGCGCCTTCCCGGATTGCTTCACTTTCTCGCTGGCACCTACTTGCATGTCTGTGTCTTCAATTGTTTCACCACCCTCGACGGCAGTAGCCCCGCAGGAGGTATGCCATTGTGCGACAATCCCATCTTCGATCCCCCCACCACCTCTCACCACCTCACCATCTACTGCGACACCTACCCGCCCATCTAACTTTGCATCCTCACCCCATCTCACGTAATGCGTTCGACCGCATCCTAGGGCACCATCACCACACCCCGCCGGTCCTTTTTCCTAGAGTCGGCTCGATCCGACCAACCCATGCTATTCGGCAATTATATCGCGGGCCTTGTCATTCTCTCGGTGCTACCTCTGCTTTTTATCCTGGCGCGCTTCTACTCAAAGCGCACGCGACTACTGCCATGGACTATTGATGATACGTTTTTGGTGTTGGCCCTGGTATGGCCTGACCCCTTTACAGAAGGCACTCTCTAACCACGCTGGGTAGCTCCTTCTCTACGTGGTGATGGCAATGTTTATTGTTTGCGAGTCGCCCACGTCAGCGATTCATACTGCGTTGCTAATTTTCTGAAGCGATGGCTGCTAGTCTTGTCCGTCAACACATGGTGACAGCTGCCACGGCGGATCTCAAGCGAACGCTGATAGTATGACATTCTTGCTGTGGATAACATTCTGGCTGTGAGGCGGGCGCTCACGCTCACAGATACTGTGGCTCTTCCGGCTTCCCCTAGCCATATGCACAGCCTTCACTCGATGCGCAATTCTCATCTTCTTCATTCGGACCTTATACACCAGGACGTACAGCTGGTTGAGATACGGTGGTATTGTCAAACCTTACACATCCACCACCATCCGGTATCCACATGTTTATTAATCCAAACCACAGCTCACTTTTGTACCATTGCGGCAATCGCCCTAGGACTAGCGTCTGTCATGGTAATCGCGCTCCACTGTCGGCCGATCAAGCAAAACTACACAATACCCTTCGAGGATCCACGATACTGCTTCCGACTGAAGCCTTGCGTGGTCACCATAGCGGTGCTGGGAGTAGTCCTAGATGCGGTCATCTGGTGTTTTCCGCACTATGTGGTCTGGCATCTGAAGCTGCGCCATTCCCACAGGGTGGCTGTGTCGGCCATATTCGCATTTGGGTTGTTGTGCGATCAGGGACCATCCTCTCTCAGTCATGGCTAACGTGAGTAGCAACATGTTCATTGGTGCCTTCCGCGTCGACTCACTGGCCGATGTCGCATACCAAGGCGACGTAACGTACGGCATGGGCAACACTCTGATGTGGGCAATCGCCCAGATAAGTACTGGTATTATTGTAGCATGTCTGCCTCATCTACGTCCTCTATTCGACTGCATTCTGCCACGCCGGCTCATCCACCTCAGCACCCGCAAATCCAAGACTCAATCCAAAGCCTCTCAGGTCTCAGCTCAGTCTGTACTCGTTCCTCCAATCGTCCAAAGCAGAGCTGGATCCATTGTTGTCACTACGCAGATCGCTGTTCAGCCCGGTTCGCCAAATCTGTTACCACCTCCACCACCGCCGATAGATATCGTGGATGGGCAGCTCGACCCTTTGGGCCCGATATTTCACGTTGAGCCAGGACCTGCGAAGCGTGCGAGGATAGTGTCATACGATTGTGGTGTGTCGCCGCGTGGCTGTGGCCTTCCTTATTGAGCTGAGGCTGATGTCGTGTTTTCCTACAGATGCGCACTGTTGCATGCACTTCGCTTCCTCTCCGCATACCTAGTTTGGTACTTCTCTGGGTGTTTGAAGCCCGACAATATGAGATAGTTATTCTTCAAGTGTTAGGACGTACGTGGACCATCCAGCCGCCGCCAGCTGAATGATTCGCTCGTCCCTCAAAGCTGTGACGCCTTCAAATCTCTTCTTGAAGTCCGCATCCGTTGCTAGACCCAACTGGCCCCTGCTATTGTCTCCCGCCGCGAACAAAACTCTTTTGACCCTTCCTTCCGTCTTACACGTTTGGGCTGCCACTAGGATGTGGCCATGACCAACCGCTACCTCGTACACCTTTGCGTCCTGACCATCTATCCGGACGTCCAAGCACTTGACAAACTCATCTTGAACGTCATCAGCACTGATGCCTGTTACCAGTGCGCTTGTTTCAGGATTGCCATTCAGCACGTCCAATTCTTCATTTGACCCAGGACATGCCTGACCCCATAAGAAGAGTTCGCCGTCCGAGTCGAAGGCCGCGCTCATGTACCCGCCCGATGCCACCTTGTTGACGTAGGTGACCTCAAGGTAAGGCACGGGCGCAATGTCTAAAGCATCATCATACGGTCGGCCCAAGCACTTCTCATACCTCGGATCCCTTGTCTCCGTCCAAACGTGCCCATCGGCGTCTAGCGCAGTCATCGTTGTAGCATTCCCAACGCACAGCGGGAATTCGCCAAGTTCGTAAGGAAGGACCGTTACTCCGGTCCCCTCACCCTTCTCACCGGCCTCAAGATAACGCCGGAAAGCCGCAAAGTCTTTGACCCGCACCACCGACTCCACAGCCGCGGAACGATACTCAACGTAAACCAGTACATGCCCCTCACTCCCGATCTTCACGTCCCTCACGATCTCAACCTGGTCGCTTACAGTGAAAGTTTGTATGTCTGGTACGCCATTGTCCTCGATCTCAACATCGGTACCAAACATGACGACCTTCTGATCCGCTGCTTTCCGGTCGATGTCCTCCCCACTCTTGTCAGTCAACACATACCCCCTCAATCCATCGTGCATCGTGCTACCGAAGAAGATGATCTCGCTTCCATTATCGCGATTTGGACCGAGGGGAATCGCTCGTTTCAGATCGCTGTCGCTGGTCAAGTATTCTTTCTGAGCAGCCGTGAGGCCTGTGCCCATGTACCGAACGTGTGGTTCCCCAACACCATCACCACTACCACCATTCTTATTCCCCTCTCCATCTCTATTTCCACAATCGACTGGGTTGCTGCAAGCGACCACAGCGTCGCACCAACCCGCCCAAAGCACTCTGATGCTCTGTGCCTGCAAAATACACCCAGTGCTCCCCGCGCTAGTCCCAGGGCGAGCACCCTCGTGTTTCACACCAAAAGCGTACAGCCGCATAGTGCGATCCCGACTGTCTTGTAGCGGACGAACAACAAACAAGCGGTTCGAAACAGAAAGTAGAAACGAGAACGACAGAAGCAACGCGGCCGTTGGGATCTGTAACCAATGTTGTCGATCGTTTACGCCTCTTCCCGTGTCGATCTGCGGGCGGCGCGTGGGGTTGGGGTTGGGGGGTGTGGGTGGAGGTGTTACCGTACCAAACATTTACCGTGTCGCGTAACGTGTTGTGACAGATCCTTGGATGGGCCAGATGGGTCTTAGCGTCGACGCGACGCGACGCGCATTAGAAGATTCGTAGACGCAGGACGCAGGACGCGTTCGTCCATCCCTAGCGTAGGCGCGTACGTACGCGTCCTTCCAAGCTTGCTGTTCTGCGGTCGACCCCGAGTTGCCCGCGGAAATCTTAACCTCTGAAGCTCCACACACGGTGCGCTTTGTCTGCCCACGTCTGTGTTTCCATGGTTAATCTTAATTAAAGTTGGATGTTTGGTAGACTTTCGCAAACAACTGTAACAGTGACAGCGCGGGAAGCGGGTTGCGGGAACCGTTTTCTTTTACTTTGCGCTTCGCTTCGCATTGCCATTGCTGATTGAGTTCGAAACATTGCCCGTTCCTCCATTGTGGGCGGGTCCCTCAACGCTTGACTGAAGTGTGGGATGACGTAGAACGGGTGTGTGGGGAAATTGCGATGACAGCAGAGCCTCAGGATAATGTCACTGCCTTGTAGCCTTGGGTGGCGAACTACTAATCAAGGACGTGGACATTGGAACGGAGACACGAGGGGGAAGTTGGAAGGATTGGATTAGGCGCCCTACTACCCTCGACTGACGACAGCAGACAGCACAATGCCAACCATGTCAATCCATCACGCGCCTGCATCATCATGCAAGATACGCGAGACGACATCCCAATCTCCTCGAATCCTTCGACCTATACCAACTGCGTCATCTGCCGCTTATTCTGGTGCTTTCCCCGCAGCCCGCTTCCTGCTTCCTTGATCTCGTTTATCACAATAGCCCTGGAGTGGTCTGTTCGCATCGATAGGAGGACACGAGACGAGACGAGAAAGGAAGGAGCGAACCGAAGCTGACGAACCCCTCATCCGTACCATGAATAGCAGAGTTATGGATTAGACGAGCACCCAGTGCCACTTGGTCATACCTAACCGCTGGAAGAAGGAAAATAGCGAGGACTTTGGTACGAGGCCGGCGTAGGTGGACTGCCACCATGAGGCGAAGGTACCTGCATACAGTCATTGTGTTAGCGCTTTCTTCCAAGTCAAGTCAAATCAGTTTCTTCCCGTTCAATTCGCTTGACATTTCCGTGTCCTTTTCTTCCAACCGCTTTTCTTTGGTCACGAAATATCCCAAGGCTGTTTTGCTTTTTGCAGGTTTCCACGGAACGTACTGTCGCATCTTCATCCCCGGATTCCCACGTCGCTGGAAACGAAGGGGAAGTAACACCCATACTTTCATACTCTCACACTTTCACACTTTCATACTACACGTACCTTCAACCGGCCCCAGTTCAGCAAAACCAAGCGCTTCCAACACCCACGGCGCGACGATAGCGAGGACGCCCAGGGCAATGACGGTGCACATGACCGGGTGCTCGATGACAAAGCCCTCAATGCTTTGGGCGGCTTCCCAGGCTTTGTCGCAGGCGGTGGAGATGGTGGGACCGAGTTCTTCGTGCGACGCGCGGAGAGCGGTGGTGAGGCGCGAGAGGATGTGTTGGGCGAGCGTGGTGCGCCAGCCGGAGGTGCCGACGAGGGCGTCTAGGTGCATGCGCAGGTGGGCGCCGGTGAGGCGGGTGGTGAGGAGTTTTTCGACGACGGAGTCTGCGATCTCATCTGTGACCTCTTCTGTAGGGTGGGTGTTGGAGGTAGCGGTGGAGAGCAATGCGACTTTCTCGTCGGGGTAAGTGTCGTGCTCCGGCTCCTCGGTGCCGCAGGGGAAGCAGGCGAGGATTGCTTGGAGTCGCGCCATCGCCATGTTGTCAGCTTCTTTGGTGGTAGTTGGTTGAAGATGGAGTGGTGGTGAGTGCGATATTGATATGTGTTCTGGCTTAGCGCTTGTGGCACTGCTGCGCCGCAGGAGCGGTGATGGTGAGGGTGACACAGAGCAGCCTCGCCCAATCGTTTTTTGAACGCCACAAGTATGCGACGCAGAAGAGTATGGGGAGGTAGGCTGCAAGGCTGCAGGCAAGGCGCACTCTCATCTGTTAACAAGCCTAAGGACGATGTGAATGCAGTACAGCAATCTTACCAGATCTTGGTAAGCGCTTCTATCAGGTGCTGCCTCTGAGTTGCAAGTCACATTTTGGAGCAGTCCATCTCACGAGGATCATTGTCTACGGAATCTGTTGCGCGCTTATGCCCGTACAGTCTGGTGTAGTCTTGTTCTTTTCCAACAGGATCGAGACACAACAACACGTTTATGGCGATCGGTTGCTTGATGTAACACTGGCACGATTCGATGCCTCCAGGTAAAGGTGACGTTCGATGGGATCAAGTTCGCGTACACAGTTGCCATGTTTGTTCCGCTGGGCACTTGCCATGTCGTCTGATACTCTCTTACCGCAATTGGCACCGCTCAGCTGTTCTTACCTTTACTCCATCCTGCAGCACGCTAGAGCAATACAAAGTGAAGTGCAGCTTCTTGATCTTCTAAACATCCATCGTCTTCTCATCGTTCATTTCGAATCAGACGCTTTCATCATTCAGTAAGAGGTCGACTAACACTGACAACTGTCTTCCCCTCGATCGTTGCACGAGATGGGCGGCCATGCCTTCAAAGGACTGTATTGTCCCCGCATCTCCCCATCGGTCTACGAGAGGGTCAAAGCAGAGACGAAAGCCGCGCTGCAGACTGTCTTCGCGCAAGTCGTGGTACCAACTGAGATGCCCGGCAAGGTATGACTACACATTTACCACGCTGCTCACCTGCTGACACCCACAGGATGACTACGGCGACGTCGACTTCCTAGTCTGCTCCCCTCTCCACTCCGAAGGCACCACCGCACTCGACGCATTCCCCTGGCAAAGCACCGTCTCTCTCATCAAAGACGTCCTCGATACCACACATGGACGCCAAGGCTTTCTCACCAGAGACTGCATGTACTTCGCCATCGACTCGCCCCACGGCGAAGAGAACTACTTCATCCAGATCGATGTCAAAGTCTGCTTCAAGCCGGAGTTGTTTCACTGGTGTCACTTCGAGCTCAACTACGCAAGCAACAGCAAGATGATCGGCAGTATGGTCAAACCGCTGGGCCTCACCATGGATCCTGAGGGTATACACATCCGCGTCGAAGAGATGGAAGAGACGAATTTTCCTGGTAGCATGGTGTGGGTTAGCAAGGATCCGAAAGACGCGCTGAGGATTGTGGGCTTGGATTGGAGGATCTTGAATGGGGGATTCAAGACTAAGGAGGAGAGTAAGTTATTGATTTGCGCTGTTTGCGACTTTTTGCTGATAGTTATATTCAGTCTACAAGTACTTGACTGGCTCCTGGCTCTTCCACCCAGGTCACTTCGCCGCACGACTGGCCGAGGAAAAGTATAACGACCGACTTGAAGATCGCGCGCCGTACTGGACACATTTCATCAAAGAATGGGTTCCGCAGCATTACCCTGGCTACTGTCCTATTCAGCAGACTGCAGACAGCGAAGAGGATGACAGCAAAGTCATTGAGCACGTCGATCAAGACCTCTCAGCATGGCAAACCAGCACCAGAGCAGCTGTCCGCAACAAAGTCTTCACCATGTTCCCGCATGTGGCGACCGCATACTACACCAAGCGCGCCGCATGGGTCAAAGAGCGCGAAGAGCAGAGATTGCGCGAGCTTATCACCCAAGCCATTCCAACTGGTAAGAATGGACGGAGTAGCGACGTACCCGTTCCAATCATCATAGTCAAACAGCTTCAGCCGCAGACCCCCGATCTCGAACCCACAGCTACAGGCGAGCTAACACCGCCGTTGACACCACCGCTCACACCCGGCTTGTCGACCAATGCCTCACCCATCTCACCGAGCGCTTTAGTCCCACCTCCCCTCTCCCCATCTCTATCAACCACCACCTCCTCCCCAAACCCAGCAAACCCAGCCCTCCACGTCGCCCCCCTCCCCTACGTACCACCCCTCCCATTCTCCGCCTCCCCACCTCCACCCAACATGTCCGCCGCCGCAAAACTCCTCTGTCTCTTCCGCTGGACACTCTTCTGCCCCTCCACCGGCACACCTTACCTCGCCACCGTGCCGCGCGACAAGGACTTTACGATGGCATGGGCAGATGCGCAGTATGCTGGTGCAACGGATGGGGTGTTAGTAAGGTGGGCGGAGGAGGTGTGGTGGAGGGTTTGGGTTAGGCAGTGTGTGGTTAATTATCGGGGGATGTGGAAGAGGAGGTGGGAGAAGAAGGAGAAGGCGGAGAGGAAGGGGGCTGTGGAGGGGGAGAAGGCTGGCGTTGAGAGTGAGAAGGTTGGGGTGGGAGGGAAAGAGAAGGGAGGAGTGGAAGGAAAAGAGAAGGTTGTTGAGGTGGGTGGAGAGAGGGTGGAGAAGGTTAGGGGGAGGTTGGGGAGATTGAATGAGGGGTTGATGGGTTTGGTTTGGTGAGTCGGGTTGCAGGGTGGTGAGGGATGGGTATGGTTAATCCCGTTTTCTTGTGGGATAGGAATGGATTTGGAGTTTGGGCGGGACTTTATTCGGGATATCCCATCTGGGCACTACATTGCTCATACGACTCTGCCTTACGATGATGGCCTTTTCTCGAACATTATCACATCACAGGAGTCATGGCTCCGAGGAAGCTAGCAATCTTGAAAAGGTGTTCACTTTACATTTCGCTCAGAATGAGCTAGCATGAATTCTGCAGTGAGGTTCTCCTTATCTCTTGCTCATGATCTCAATCTACAAAAGATCCGTCACAGAAGACTTCAGACGTCGATCAGCGTTCCGCGTTTTCCGCACAATACAGAACCAAGCAAGACCTCCCACGCCGATGTTGAGGCCTCTACCACTCTAAACAGCTTAAAGTCTAAAGATGGTAGAAGACCTCAACATCGGCGTGACCGATCCCCCAAAGTCCTCTACCGTGCGGAAAGGCTGTCCACGCAGATACAAGTGACTTCAAATGTTGAAGCGCAATCTACGCAACGCGCTAGTTTCCGAAGCGCCTCTTCCGATTCGGAACCCGTACCCCACACTTGATCGACAACTCCTCCGCTGTCAGCCCCTCAATAATGACGCCAGCCAGACGCTCTGGTCCCAACTCCTGCAAGCTTGCAAGCTTGCAAGTACCGAAGATGAGGGGTCGTCATACATCATAGACTGGGTCTGGCTCCGTTGTGGGATCAACGCGCCTTTTGTCCTCTGCGACTTTTCCTCTTCATACCATACGCGCATCTCGTTCTATTGTCGCGACCAACTTATTGAATCTTATATCTTCGAATCTTTGAACCTGTGAAACTGCTTATACGCGACACGCGCAACAACCCCCCAAAATGTCCAGCGACAAGATGAAAGCAGTGCACTACGAAGGTCCATTCAAGGTCTCAGTCAAGGACGTCGAACTGCCCACGATACAGCATCCGGATGATGTGATTGTCAAGGTTACGACGGCGGCGATTTGCGGATCGGACTTGCACATGTATCAGGGACGGACGGCTGCGGAGGCGGGTCTGGTGTTTGGTCATGAGAATATGGGGACGATTATCGAGGTTGGTGCCGGCGTGACGCTTTTGGAGAAGGGGGATAGGATTGTGTTGCCGTTTGTGAGTGTTGCTTGGAGATGTAGTGCGGATAGTTCTGATGTGGCTCGCAGAATGTCGCCGACGGCAGGTGTCGCAATTGCGAGGAGGGCAAAACAGCGTTCTGTACCGGGTAAGTCGAACTCCAATAAGGCTATCATGCACCAGTCCTAACAATAGAACAGAGTAAACCCAGGCTTCGCCGGCGGCGCTTACGGCTACGTAGCCATGGGCCCGTATCAGGGCGGCCAAGCGCAATACCTCCGCGTCCCCTTCGCCGACTTCAACGCCCTGAAACTACCCAAAGGAACCGAGCATGAAGCCGACTTCATACTGCTAGCAGATATATTCCCAACGGGCTGGCATGGGCTGGTGCTCGCTGGCTTCCAGTCCGGCGAAAGCGTCGCGGTGTTTGGCGCGGGTCCTGTTGGTCTCATGGCAGCGTATAGCGGTATCCTACGAGGTGCAAGCAAGGTCTTCGTAGTCGACACAGTGCCTGAGCGACTGCAAGCTGCGGAGAAGATCGGATGCATTCCTATTGACTTCAGGAAGAGCGACCCGGTTGAGCAGATCATCAAGCTCAATGACGGTATGGTGGATCGCGCGGTCGACGCGGTTGGGTATCAAGCCGTGGACGCGTCGGGTAGCAAGGAGAAGCCAAACGTTGTCTTGGACCAGCTGATCATGGTGACCCGGCCAACGGGTGGTTTGGGTATTCCAGGGCTGTATGTTCCGGCCGACCCTGGAGCCCCAGATGAGCAGAGCAAGAAGGGCCAAATTCTGATCTCGTTCGGCAAGCTATTCGAAAAGGTATGTTCGTGGCTCGAAGTCGTGTAACCACCACTAACGACGGCAGGGCTTGCATCTTGGCACCGGGCAGTGTAATGTGAAGGCGTACAACAGGTATCTTCGCGACATGATTGTATCGGGCAAGGCTAAGCCGAGCTTCGTTGTGTCGCACGAGATTAATATCGACGACGCGCCGACGGCATACGAGAAGTTTGACAAGAGGATCGAGGGGTATACGAAGGTGTTGATCCATCCGAATGGAGCTCTGAACTAGTTGGACGTATGAGTAATTAATCTACATTCCATTTTCGAGTAACTCACGTTCAAGCATTGAGTGTCGCGTTGATGCGCTCTGTCATGCGATCGCGTCGGCGCCTGGCTGATCCCGTTCCTCCGCGCTAGTATCGCTGCATCGCCATCGCGCCGTCGTCGACGAGGTATGCCTTGACAATCTTGACTTCCTCCACAGGGCGGTCTTCCTTGTCTGTCTTGACCAAGCCCAGCTTCTTCACGATCTGCATCCCGCTCTTGACCCTTCCAAAGATCGTGTGCTTGCCGTCCAACCACGGAGTCGGCGCCAATGTGATGAAGAACTGGGAGCCATTGGTGTTCGGACCGGAGTTGGCCATGCTGAGGATGCCTGCACCCGTGTGCTTGAGCTGGGGGCTGATCTCGTCCTCGAACTTGTCTCCATATATGCTCTCACCTCCTCGTCCAGTACCCGTGGGGTCGCCGCCTTGGATCATGAAGTTTGGTATTATGCGGTGGAAGATCAGGCCGTTGAAGTAGTTGCGCTGCGTGAGCGTCGAGAAGTTTTTGCATGTCTTGGGCGCGTGGTCGTTGTAGAGTTCGATGACAATGGTGCCCTGCTCGGGTTAGTAAGGGTGTTTATCGTGTGAGAAGATTCACGCACAATAGTGGTATCGAGCGCGATGTCAGTAGCCATGGTGAATGTGTAGTTGAGGGTATGAGGACTGTGATGGCAGCTTCCCCACGAGCTGGAATTCCATGTGAACTTCGAGGCACGGACCGCACACCAGCCACACATCTGCGCCACAGCTACTAGCTCAGAGTGATGATTCACAGCTAATAACCTATTCTGACATTTGGCAACCACAACCCCATCAACAAGAACATGGATCTCTCAAACTGGGCATTGCCCCAGCTATCGAAGCTTGTCCCTCTAGACGATGAGTCACTGAAGCAACTAATATCCTATACTGAGTCACTATCGCCCAAAGAAGCAGCGGACCATCTGCAGAACTTCTTAGGCGATAGCCCGCAAGCACTTGAGTTTATCTCTTCGTTTAACAACCGGAGAAAGGCGAAACCTTCCAGCGGCTCTGGTCAGGCCCAAGTGTCAAATGGCATGTCAGAAGTACCCAGGGCGAAGCCAAAGAAAAAGAAACCCGGTTTGAACAAACTTCCGCCACCGCGACAAGTAGAAGACCATGGCAATGTGTCTGGTTCATATCTCAAAAAGGATGAACAAGATTACATGGCGGGTAGCTCAAAGCCCAAGGCTGCTAAATTCGGCTTACAAGAACAACCTGATGGGTTACAATTACCAACCTTCACTACGTCATCGGGGACATCAACCCCCAAGTCCCGTGGCGTCTCGCCTGCTCCGCAACCAGCAAAGAAACTTCCAGGCCAACTTATCTCCGATACTAAACCAAAGGCAAAGGCAAAGGTCAATGTCACTGGTGGCACGCCCATGCATGGTGCCTCAACGGCACTCAACGATCTGGAGTCCGCAATCAGAGCGCTTGAGATCCAGACGAACCCTACTCTTTCCCCACAAGACAACAGCAAGCGGAAATGCAATTGCATGGCTACCAGGCATCCTTTGCTCGAAGCTGCGCCAAACTGCTTGAATTGCGGAAAGATCATCTGTGTCAAGGAAGGCATCGGCCCATGCACCTTCTGCAACTCAGCTCTGTTCAGTGCACAAGACATCCAATCCATGGTGCGAGTTCTCCGCGAAGAGCGCGGAAAAGAGAAGATGGCCGCCAACAACGCCGGCCAAAAGCGTGCCGATGTCTCACTCGCACCACGCCCGTTCTCAACACCCCGCACAGGAACACCCGCATCTTCCAATCCCGCCTCGGACGTCGAGTCTGAGAACGAGAAGCTCGCAAAAGCAAAACAGCACAGAGACAAGCTGCTCGCCTTCCAAGCCCAAAACGCCAAACGAACTCAAGTCCACGACGAAGCCGCCGACTTCGAAACCACAACAGCCGGCCTCAGCATGTGGGCCAGCCCCCAAGAACGCGCCATGCAGCTCAAGCGCCAGCAAAAAGCACTACGCGAGCAAGACTGGAATGCGCGCCCAGAGTACGAGAAGCGCAAGGTAGTCGCCAGCATCGACCTCTCTGGCAAGAAGCTTGTCAAGCGCATGGCTGCTACCGAGAGGCCGGCTACACCCGAGAGCGAAGATGAGCCACCCGAACCTACTCAACGGCCCCGAGATGGGAATACGCTATCGAGTGGTAGCGGGGCGTTCAGCAAGAATCCGCTGTTGGGTGGACTGATTAGGCCGACTATTAAGGTCCAGGAGAGTAAAGGCAAGGAGAATGCGGGTGAAGGAGGCAGGAAGCAGACGTGGCGTCGCGTGCAGGATGATAATGATGATAATGAGCAGTGGATCTTGGATGGGGGTGTTTATGGTTCGAGAGCGGATAATGTGAGCTTGGAGATGGATGGTCTGAGATGATAGGTGCCTTTACCTCCCTTACCGAAGTAACTACATTGATAGTGGTAAAAAGAACCAGCAATCAACATCCATCCCCACATCATCACGCGAATCCATCTCAATGAAAGCCTAGCAGTGAACTTCCAACAAGCTCTCCCATCCTCTCATTCTACCTAGGCAACTCGAATCAAGAACACAGTCTGCATGACCCCCGTAGCCGAACAGCCGTACTTGTGGCGTATCAAGCATCCACTCCGGTGTCGCTATCGTACATACGCGAGAGCGAGCATAGCTCACGGGACTAGAGACCATGCATCTGTACGGGCAGGTCAAGCCCATACTCCCCTGTAGGTGTATCCAACGCGGACTTTTCTCCGCGCGAATAGGACCGAAGGGGAAAGCCGCGCGGAGGTGTATTGTGCGAGGAGCGAAGAGCGAGACAGCTAGTGAAGAAAGTCCCGAGGTCCTCAGGTCATGTCCGTGTCGTGTATGCCCTCTCCTTACATACGGAATCGCCGCACCACCTCTCCATTCCAAGGTTACCAACACCAACCCACCGTCCCCCGCCGATCCCCGTTCACCTTATCCCCATCCCCAGGTTTTCCAACGAAGCCATCTGAGATCGACAAACCTCGCCAAAAGCTTGTTCAGCCGCTTCTTTGCTTGTTGCGACAAGCTCGACCAAGCAATTGCGGGGTACATACACACTACGCAGCCACGCTAACCCCATTCACAACTTCCCCCGGTGTCCCATGGACATGGTACGGAAGGAAGTGATAGGCTAGCTGGTTAACGTGGCGGAAGTGTCAGGTAGGCGTGTTGGAAAGTTACCGCGGCCGTGGTGCGAGAAGCGAATCTGGATGCGCGGATGGGGACGGTGGGTGGATGGGCTAGACCATGGGTCTGGGGTCTAGTGTCAAGGAGGATAATGGAGGGAAAGGGAGGGATTTGGAGGAAGAGGGACGGATGTGAGGACTAGCTGGATGCTAGGTGGGAAATACCCCGCAGACTGAGTCGTGGGTGGGGAATGTGATGGACGGGGGCGTGGTGAAAGCAAGGGTGAGTTCCAATTGCATGGATAGCATAAGAGCCCCGCTGAGCCTCCAAACGAAGTGTCAGTCATTCTTGCGAACACTTTCGTTCGTGCTGTTCAAAGTCTCCATTGCTGTCTACCGGTTCGTCCCCATACGTAGACCATGAAGAACACGATGCGAGACCATAGCGATGGCTCTGGTACGTAACCCTACATCTCAACCTCACATCCACCTACACATGTACTGATGCAACAGGATAGATATCTCAGACCACTCCCCCTCAGCCTCCAAACCAGCTTTCAACCACATCGAGCAAATCCACACCAACGAGCAAGTCCCCGGACACACCAACTACTACGAAAAAGATGGCTTGCGGACAGCCGGCGACGGCGAGGACCACGATTCCGAGCAGCCTATGAACTTCAAGAGACTTATGGCTTTGGTCGCCATGGCTTTCCGTGCGTAGAGCCCTTCACAAACGACTGATACACAACGGAGTTCCCTCGCTAACATGAAGAATAGTATGGACAGGCAGCCAAATCCCCGTCTACCTCTTCGGCGGCGTCCCCCCCTACATCTACGCCGACATAGGCGGCACCGACCGCTGGATCTGGTTTATCCTGGCAAACCTCCTCTCCCTCGCCGCCGTGTGCCCCTTCGTCGGTTCCATCTCCGACATCGTAGGCCGCCGGTGGGTCGCCATGATCGGCGCGTGCTTCCTGATCCTCGGCATGATTATCTGCTCAACCGCACATTCCATGAATATCTTCATTGCAGGAATGGTGTTTAGCGGTGTGGGCGCGGGCATCAACGAACTTACGGCGTTGGCGGTGACGAGCGAGCTTGCGCCGACGAGCCAGAGGGGCAAGTATGTTGCGATATTGGTTTTTACGATTTTGCCGTTTTGTCCGAGTGTGCTTTGGGCGCAGCTTATTGCTAGTCAGAGTCCGGGGGCGTGGAGGTGGATTGGGATGTGGTGTGGTAAGAACTTTTCCCTGTTATCTAACGACGCATGAGAGGGGAAACTGACGATCTTAGGTCTCTGGGCTTTCATCGGCCTCGTCTTGACGTTCGTGTTCTACCACCCTCCTCCCCGCGTCAACAGCGTGGGTATGAGCCGCAGAGAGGTTCTCGCACAGATCGACTACATCGGCGGTTTCCTGTCTGTTGCCGGTATGATCTTATTCATGATGGGCATGCAGTGGGGTGGCTACCAGTACAAGTGGTCCAGCGCACACGTGCTCGCGCCCTTGATCCTGGGTGTCGCTTTCCTCGTCGCCTTTGTCTTCTGGGAAGCTTACGGAGCCAAACATCCCATGTTCCCCAAGCGACTTCGTCAGGAGCCCCGGATTCTGGGGCTGACACTCGTTATTACGTTTATCTCTGGAGCCAACTTCTTCTCGATCCTCATGTTCTGGCCGACGCAGGCGTTCAACGTTTATGGTCATGATCCTGTTGGTGTTGGTATCAGGGGTATTCCTGTTGGGTTTTCGATTCTGGCTGGGGCTTGTATTGTGCTGTGGTTGCTTTCATTGCTCCGTGGTCATAACAAGGAGCTTTTGATCGTCTCGTCGATCATGATGACGGCAGGCTGCGGTGCCCTTTCTATCGGTCGCGTGGACAACTTGTACCAACTGTGGGGATTGTTGGTTCTCGCTGGTCTCGGCATTGGTGGTATCGTTGTGCCCGCATCCATCATCTGTAAGTTTCACGTCGCGTTGATCGACGAACGCGTTACTGACCTCGTCAGCCACTATCATCTGCCCAGACGACCTGATCGCAACAATCGCTGCTCTTACCCTTGCCATCCGCGTCATTGGTGGTTCGATCGGATACTGCGTGTACTACAACGTCTTCATCTCCAAATTTGTTCCCGCCGCAACCCACTACATCGGCGGCGCAATGGTGACCAAGCTCAACATCACATCGCCTGAGATCATCGGAGAGGCAATCGCCATTACCGGCGGATCGCTTCTCCCGCTTCTTCATGAGCTTCCGGGTATCAAGGACGTGCCGGGTGCGTATGAGTTGGTCGTGTACGCTGGACAGCTCGCGTACGCCGAGGCGTACAAGTACGTGTACTACGTGAGCATAGCGTTTGGCGGAGTCAGCATCATCGCGGCATGCTTCTTGGGCGATATCTCGAAGTACATGGACGACCATGTCGCCGTGGTCATGCATTGAGCTGGTCGCAAGGAACTGAGATGGGTGCGCCACAGGCGTAGACGCAGTGAATATGTAGCCGAGGTCTGTAATTACAATCGAGGCTTATTCAAACGCTTGCGTCCTTAAGATTAAGCGTCCTGCATGGCTGGCTGTTAACGTTTGCAGCGTTGGCCGACCTTACATCTGTTTAGGTAGACTTGGCTGCATTGCGACGCTACAGCTAACGGCGCGATGTGCGTCATAATCGGCGAACACCTCTTCAACACCGCAGCATTGTTTCCTTCTGGCAAACCTTTGATAAAGTCAGTAGAGGCCACTGTTGCCTATATCGACAACCTCTTCTATCCTTCAGATACCGAGTCAACCATGTTCCGTACCTCTTCTACCCGTGAGCCGGACGATGTCGAATGGAGAGCAGCAGACCGAGGATCGAATGGTGTTACCCAGCCACCCCTACATCCCGAGACGTCCAACAACAAACGCAAGCGGCAAAGCAGTTGTTTTTGCGCACCGCAAATGTTTGGTGGTGGCATCTTCTTACCGGACCCCTCAACGTATGACCCTTTGGAAATACTGCTCAACACGCATGGCCAAAGCGAGAGAGATGAGCTTGTCGAAAAATGGAGAGACAACAAGCTAAGCGAGCTGAACTTTGTTGGTGTCGTGGTAAGTACTGTATCCATTGATGATGCCGCATCGCTGACGATGGTCAAGTCCGCCCTGCTTGCGGGTGTCCTTACCTCGACAGGCAGCTGGCCAAATATCCTCACCACCGGCAGGCCCACTCCGTGGTATGTCCGGACATCGTGGTACTGTGGCATCATCATCACAATGCTCTCCATCATCAGCGCAGCCGACCAGACCGTGCGTTTACACCGGCTTTCGTCGCACCGCGATGGCATCGCCAATCTTCACAAGCTACTTGGTAAAGGAAGTCGCTGGAAACGAACGGGTCGTCGTGCGCCAAACCTTGTCCAGGTCTTGACTTGGCAGATGCCAGTCATGTTTCTCATATCCGCGACTATCTGCATGGTTGTGGGTATGTTTCTGCTCGTGTGGAGTGCAACGTCGAATTTGGGTAATTCTGGAGGATTAGACGATGGGGACAAGGTATGATCTCAGGCGAGGCGAATTTGGAAGGTTTCAACGCTGATTTGATCATAGGTCGCCATTGTTTTCACGGCTGTCGCGGCTTTGACGATCATCATGTTCTTCGTTGGGCAGATTTCGCTCTACTCGCCGATCAGAGAGTAGAAACTGTGTAAGTCGTCCGAAGGCGTGACAAAGCCATGTACCATTGGACGTAGGAGTGGTGCCGGTATCGAGAACGTGTGGAACATGATGATGCCGAAGATGGCGAGATCTCGCTGCTGCCAGCGGGGGGTGCCAAGCCGCTGGCTGCGCTATCCTTCTTTTGCACAAGCGTGTTCGTGGCAAACCTCGAGCACCTCATTGAGATCTACCCTCACTTGCCACTTCCGTCGCGTCATGCATCACATGAACTCGTGTGCAGCTCGCGTTGGACTCAATACACGCTGCTAACCATGATTCGCTGCTGCCTGTCTCGTCAGGCTGCTGTGGTCCCTAAACACGTCTTCCCGTCGCTAAAATGGGCCACGGCGCGTCGTTGCCTAGCTCGACCCTCTTTTGCCTCAACACGCCACTCCGCTGCAGCATCCAACTCCATCATGATACAGGCTGCCATCATCAAGCACGAACGAGATCCCAATGCTGAAGGAGATATATAATCCGTCATTTTTCCGTCTTCAGCAGTCATTTCGTTCAACAATCTCAATTATATCCCAACACACGCGCTTTCTACCACTTCTCACAACGCCATTTCAACCACAACCCAAAAGCAGGTATCGACAATGATTGACCTTCCTCAAGTCCCAGTTCGTCATACCGACTGGATTACTCATGTCGCAGCCCATCCAGAGACATCACTGCACACCTTGCTCGAACCCTACAAGGAATATGACTCCAAGCTGCGCGAGGTGTTCGCTCAGCAACCAGAACACCCCGCTATTGCCGAGCCCAACATCCTTCCCATATTCGCAGGCCGCGAAAGTGAACTCAAGATCCGCGCTCGCAACCCCGAGGATGAATCCGAGGCTGAGCGTGAGCGCTATCTCATGCCTCTCGACGAGGAGGACCGCAAGCCGACTGGCTCTCCGGCGGTTGTGCAATCACTCAATGAGTTCCAGACCAACTTCCAGCTCTTTTCCGAGTCATCGCTTGTTGACATGGACTGGTCCAATGTGGTGGTCGCAGGTAGCGCTGTTGTAACTTCGTTGCTGCCGGTTCCAGAGGAACATAGTGGCTCCAAGCGCGCCCTACGCGAATACTATCATCAGAAACTGGCCCCGGCTTCGGATGTCGATCTTTTCCTCTACGACCTTACCGAAGAGCAAGCCATTGAGAAGATCAAGCAGATTGAACAACGCATCAGAGACTCCATCTTGACAGAGACAACCACCGTCCGTACCAAGAACGCCATTACCATCGCTTCCCAGTATCCCACTCGTCACGTTCAGATTGTCCTGCGAATTTACAGATCTATTTCCGAGATTCTCACAGGCTTCGATGTTGATTGTTCCTGTGCGGCATACGATGGCAAGCAAGTCTACGCCAGTCCTCGTGCGATCGCTGCATACATGACGCAGATCAACACCATCGACCTGACACGTCGCTCCCCGTCATACGAAAACCGATTGTCCAAGTATGCACGCCGCGGCTTCGAAGTCTACTGGCCGCTCCTTGATCGGTCGCGTATTGATCCCACGCTGTTCGAACGCTCCTTCGGTCGCACTCTCGGACTGGCCAGGTTGCTAGTACTTGAGAAATTGCCGAAAAGCACTGACCGTGACGCTTACGTTGATCAGCGTCGTGCTGAACGTGGCAGACCAGCCATCAATCGTTGGGCCACGCAGAAGCTCAAAGGCGACATCAAGCAACAGCATGACGAAGATGTTGCCGAGTGGGTAGAGACTGATGAGGTCAGCGATTACCATACCTTCACCATCCCATACGGGCCGAAGTTCCATGCTCGGAAGATTGAGAGGTTGCTCTTTGCGAAGGACTTGCTACTCAACGCCGAATGGAATCGACCTAAGGATCGACAGACCACACTACATCGACACCCTTCCTTCTTTGGTAACGCAATCGATGTAATTGGGGACTGTTGCGGGTTCTGTCCCGAGCCCACCACACCAGAAGATCAGGAGATTGCAGCTGAGGAAAGCAAGATCTATGTGTCTGGCACATTGTCTTTCATCAAAGACAACCCTGGACGGCAATCAATCGGCTCATTTAACCCTCTTACTGATGATGATTGGACCGAGATGGCATATGTCGGCAATACAGCGCGACTGTGTCAGGCTATAGTGGACGGAGATCTCGAGCATGTCCGGGATTGGCTCAGTCAAGAGGGTGCTGATCCCAACCGAAGGGACTACACTGGGCGTACTCCACTTCATTTGGCGGTCATGACCTCAACTCCGCAGGTCGTTCAAGCTCTCGTCGATGCTGGAGCCCGTATCGTCGCTCGCATCTTCGATGGTAAGACCGCGCTCCATCTTGCTGCCATGCGCGGTGAGGTAGAGATGGTCAGAGCTCTCCTCATCAAGAGTGAGGCCAACGAAGAAGAAGAGGCAGAGAAAGAATCTCTTAAGAAGAAGAACCAGATCCTCCCGGAAACACCAGATGCTACCAGTACCAACGACACCGAGGAACATGCTTCCGATGACGACAGCGAGAACGACGACGATGAGGATGACGACGTCGATTTACTTGATGATGAGTCCGATAATGCCGATGCGACTACTGAAGGCTCTGTCATCAAGATAGACCCCAAAAAGTCAGAAGACCACGATAACCTCCCAGATGATGCAAATGACGACGAGCCCGATGTATACGACGTCAACGTAGTCGCTTGGGACGCACCGGTATCTGCGCTCCACCTGGCCATTGCAAATGGTCACACCGACGTCGTAAAGACTCTCGTTCAGGAGTTTGGAGCCGATGTACTACTGCCGGTCAAGCTTGTCAATGATTACAACAAGTCCCCGCGCGCGGCGATCCTGCCAACCGTTCTCGCTTTACAGCTCTCGCCTGAAAAGGCCAAGGACATGACTAGATTACTCGTCAGCCTAGGTGCATCGCCGGCACAGGGCGACACCAGCCACATCACGGCGTTGCACTACTTTGCTGCGCATGGTGCCGATCTGCTCACCACTTTGATATCCGCAAACAGGCCTGCGGCGCAACAAGCCGCCGATCACTTATCGCTGAGTGGCTATTCGTTCAGACCCAACGTGAACAGTCCTCTGAAGACAGCCATTGAACATGGTGATACCGCTGGAGTTGAAGCACTTCTAGAGCTGGGCGCGAAGCCTGAGCTTGACTTCGCCACCTACTCTACCGTTGCGAAAAATAAGGGGTTTCATTCGGCATACAGCACTGCCGAGAGCAACCAGAAAGCGTTCAGAGAAAACGTCGAGCAGCCTGTATTTACTGCACTTCGTTATGAGGCATTGTCGATAGTCTTGAAGCTTCTGGATGCTGGAGCAGACATCAACAGTCTTACTCCCAAAGCTTGGTGCGCGCTGGACAAAAGCAACAACACACACGACAACGATACGGGCACCCTTTTGGATATTGTTCGGTACAATGTGCGAAAACTACAGACCTTTATGGAGAAGGGCAAAGTTGATGGCCAAGATGGGTGGTTGTGCTCCGAAGGCTGGGTGGACCGCATTGATAACTACCGGCGGTCCGAGCAATTCGCCCCAGTACCGCTCAAGGAAGATACTGAATATCTTGGAGGACTCGAACCGGGTACCTACGCTCATTGGATGGTGAGTGATCAGATCGACAGCGCCAAACGGATCTACGAACAAGACTTGGAGAGCCACGAGAAGTGGAAACAGTCTCAGAAAGAACCCGAGGGTACGAGTGAGAAGAAGTCGGCTGTCCAGGCGCTATTGAAAGAGTTCGAAGCATTGGAGTCAGAGCTGCTCAGACGACAGGCGAAGACCTTCAAAGAGCTGCATCCAGATACCGAAATCAGGATACCCCCACCACAACAGTACAATTATGGTAGCTATGGACCTGACCCTCCAAAGCCGTGGAATCCGTTGCTCACCTTCCGGCTTTCTGACCTGACCGACGAACGACGGGAAGCTTACCTCAAGTTGTTCCAAGCCTGCTGGGATGGCGATCTTCCGACGATCAAAGAGCTTACCTTGTCGATGTGGGGAGATAATCAGACTCCCCTGCAAATCGCTGTTCAGAACTCGCAGGATTACTCGCCGTTCTCTATCGCCATTCTGCGGAAGCACTATGGAATCGCTCGTGCTGTCTTGGAGATTGCACATGCGCAATATGTGCCCGAAGAGAAGCCATTGGTCAAACACAGTCTCCAGCCCCGAGATGATGACGACGGTAGCAGTGACGATGGTGAGGATGATTTCGAGATCTACGCTGAGATTGTGGATGATTGCTTCACTATTGAGAACATTGGAGAGGTGCAGAGTCAAGTCAAAAGCAATGTGACGCCACTCAAGATGATGTCGTGGACGTGCCCGGCGTTCCGTTTTCTCGAACACGATGCTGCATCGGTCTCACCCTGGCTTCCACACCCAGAGCTCTCAAGCAGCCTCCGTGGTCAACCGCCTTTGGACTCGTCTAGTGGTAGCCCGGTACCCGTCAAGATCCCTGAGGATGTGCGGCCGCATAGTCTGTTCCAATTGGCAGTCTATCTAGACGATGCCGATCTACTACAATTCCTGATCGCCAGAGCTCAGGAGTACACGCAACACAACACCGAACTCGACGATGAGACTGCACCGAGGTTCTTCCGTTTCGACGAAGCCGAGTTCTGGTACGCGATCCGCTTGAGTCGTACCCGCCTGCTAGGAATCATCATCAAGAACACTGGGGCTGGCATTCCTTTGGACGATCTTGTGAAGAAGAGCGGCATCGAGATACCCGTGAAGCCAAAGTACTACCAAGGGCTATCGGTGCACGGCAGGAAGCGAGAGGACTGGGCGAATGAAGGGAGAGAGACCCAGACGAAAGCAGTTGGGGCGAAGCATCCGCCTTTACTTCATGCCGCTCGTTACACAAGTTTGGAGAGCGTCGAGTGGTTCGCTAGTGACACCGCTTTGCGCTGTTATATGGAGTTTGCGGACAGTCATCGAGACGATATTCGCATCCAGAACCTGGCGAAGACCCAAGGCGGCCTACAGTCGTCTATCACAAAGTGGCTCGACCTACGCTCGCATCTACTGCTCCATTCGGTGGTTCTGGGCAAGGAGGGTGAAGAGTCAGTGAGCCTGCTTCGACATCTATGCAAAACTCATCCCAAGGCGATTGGACATCGTTCTGCGAGCGGCATGACGCCTCTGCAGCTTGCTTTCTCTATGCACCGTATCGAGATGGTGAAGGTTCTTCTGGAAGCTGGTGCCGATCAAACCACACGCGACAACACTGGAGCGAACATCATCCACTCAATCCTGCACAAACATTTGAACTACCAGCTAAACCTAGAAAAGCTCCGTGAGCTTTTGGCGCTCATCGACACTCGCCTTCTCTCTAGCCTGTTCACTGAGCGCACAACGGCGGCTCCTGGCGCAGCTACGCCTCTTGCACGCTGGCTTCACGTCGCTCTTCCCCACAACTCATCAAGCTATAACTCAGAGAGCCACGAAAACATCCTCAAACTTCTCTTCGAGCTCAACAAAGGCGACGACCTCAGTATCGTCAATGGCGAGGGCGATACGCCTGTCCACCTTGCCGTACGGCGTGGTTGTGATCAAGTCTTGCGCGTCATGCTCCAATGCCGTCCTGACCTTCTCTTCCGTGAGAACGCGTCAGGACGTACGCCGTTTGAAATGGCAGAGGATACATATCTGGCTCAAGAGGTCTTCAGCAACCCTCCGCCTCCCAGCGACGCAGCGCAAAATCGTCGTCACAGACATCTTGGTATAGGGAACGTGCATCACAACGTGCTTTCACGCAATCCAGAATCCTTCGTCGAAAAGTTCCGAGATACTCGCGATGCTACGACGAAGGTGTGGGAAGTCTGCAAGGAGTTTGCCGAGAAGAATCAAGGGCAGAAGAGGAAGCTGGTCAGTCTCGTCGAGGCAAATGAAGTTGCGAAGCGACTGGCATTGCGGAAGCGGAATGAGTCTACGACGCGGGTGAGGGGGAGGCGGTTCAGGCGCAGGCATGGCAGAGTTGAAGCCATCCACGACGACGACGACGACGAGCTTGCCACAGGCGACGAGGTCGATGCGTGGTTTGGAGCGCATGGAACGTAGGCGGATCGCTAGTATCCGTTGTCCGATCGCCTGTAGAGATTCGGCCTTCTTGTGTTGGTACGTGCGGCTGGTTTTACCTGAGACTGGTTACTTGCGCAGGGGGAGACGAGGCGCCGATCTAGCGAGCCCCTATTTTGACACAACGATAAGAACGTATTCTTGACTCGCCTGTAGAGATTCGGTGGCACGGCGGAAATCCTTCTCGTGTTGGTACGTGCGGCTAGTTTTACCTGAGACTAGTTACTTGCAGAGGTGGAGACGAGGCGTCGATCTAGCGAGCCCCTTTTGATACAACGACGATAACATATTCTCCGGCTACCCACGAATCCGTGTTCCGAACGCGACTTTGGCCAGGGATTCTCATACGGTGTTAAAAGCAGAGCAGAAGTAAATAGATTTGACAAATAACACTCATTGTTGAGCACCTTTCACAGTTCGCAAGTTTAGCGTCTCAGCAATGGATTTCCTCAAGCGATTCAAAAAGCAATCTTCCCCAGCAGTAGATGCTACACCAACCCCATATGCCGACGACGACGTCCTTCCAGTACACACACTAGACGACACGAAGACTTTCCGTAGCATCATAATTACATGGACACTCTGCTTCAACGATGTTCTCGATGCGGATAGGCTCCGGTCCTCTCTAGCAAAGCTCTTGGAAAATGGGGACTGGAGGAAGCTTGGAGGACGCTTGAGACTCAACGTAAGTGGCATCTTTCGGATTGATTTCGCGTGGAAGCAGTACGGCTAACATGTTGGATGATAGAACAAGGGTGCATTGGAGATTCATGTCCCACGCCAGTTCACATCTGAGCGACCCGCCTTCTCGTACAGCCATGTCACCATCAACACTCCCATCGAAGAGCACGACCTAGCCAAGAAGCTTCCCAAAGCCAACAGAGCCGTCTTGATCTGTCCAGGACCCACGGAGTTCAATGACCTGGCCGCTAGCGCCGACGCGCCCATGACGTTTGAGGACTTGATCGCTGGAGACACGCCACAAATTTCGGTCCACATCACGTCTTTTACCAACGCAACACTCGTGGGACTCTCCTGGCCCCATACTTTGATGGATGTAATTGGCAACCAAAACCTCCTCTGCGCGTGGTCGATGGTATTAGCCGGAAAAGAGACCGAAGTGCCGCCTGTACTAGGGGCGCGGGAAGACATGCTACGTGCACTGACTGACAACACGACTCAGCCGGCAGAGGAGTACATACTCAAGGCCAAACAGCTCAAAGGGCTGAGTATGGTCAAATTTGGAGCGAGGTTCGCATGGGATATGCTTACTGGTCCTGCTCCAAAGTCGCAGACGATTTACCTGCCAAAGGACGTCGTGGCGAAATTGCGCGTAGCAACTGAGCAAGACCTACCTGTGCAGGAGAACGATGACGGTATAGTCGAGAAACCACCGTTCATCAGCGATGGCGATGTGCTCACTGCATGGACACTCCGCTGTATCGCATCTTCTCTGCCATCACCCCGTCCCTTGACCGCCCTCCACGCAATGAACGCTCGTTTCCGTCTTCCTGAACTCATCAACGCGAAGGGCATGTACATGCAAAACATGCTCGTCCCCGGCTTCACCTTCCTCTCTCCAGACATGGCAACCGGCCCACTCGGTCCCATCGCTCTACACAACCGCCAGCGCCTCCTCGAACAAGCAACCGAAGGCCAAGTCCTTGCCAGTCTTCGCGAGCAGCGTATCTCCGGCGATCCATCGACGCTTCTCTACAGTGACGCGGATGCGATGTTGGTGCCTTTTACCGACTGGTCGAAAGCCAAGTTCTTTTCTACTGTCGACTTTGGGCCTGCGGTTGTGAGGGCTGGTGATGAGAGTGAGGGAAGGAGTAATCCGCCTGGTATGCCTGCGTTTCATCATTGCTCGAGTAGGATACCGAATCCGGCGAATAGGCTGTTGGTGCATATTTTGGGGAAGGATCATGCGGGGGGTTATTGGCTGAGCTTGATTATGTCGCCGAAGGCTTGGGAGAATGTTGAGGAGAGCTTGAGGGAGTTGAGTTGATGGGTGGGAGGGTGATGCGGTGATGAGGTGATGCGGTGGTGCGGTGTTGCGATACTCATGGTTTCTCGTTCTTTTCTGCCGTCTGTTGCTTGGATAACCGTTTAGACCAGCCTTTTAGTATAGTAGTACGTATCGAGCTGTCGCTATAGCTTCTCAATCGCGATCTTTACTTTCGTCGCAAAAGATTCTTCATAATGAAATTCATGCCGGAATCAAAGACACTTTTCTGCGCTGACGTCGGTACAAGACTAGCGAGAAAAGTAATCTACCTAAGCAATGTTGTGTGACATCATTTCGCACTAGCTAGCATCGTGCTTGTTATATTTTAATCCGCTAAACGCTTTAGAGATGTACAAATCTTTAATACGAGTACAATTGCATATATTGTGTTTTAGATTACTAATATATTATTACGTATCTAAAGTAAGCCTTAGGCTTTAGTATTTCTTAACTATAGAAACTTAGTTTATTAGTAAACTAATTCTATAGCGTAAACTAGTCTAAAAAAAGTAAAGTCTATTACTAGTATATAAAAAAACGTATTTCTAAAAAAGTTAAAATTCTATATTTAAAAGTATAAGTGTTAAGTAAACTAAAGCTTAAGTTTTTAGTACTACTACTTTTAGTATAGCTAAAGCTTTTAAAATTTAAAGTAGTAAAATAACTATTTTATAAATACTAATATCTACTTATAGTAAAGAGAATTATAATATAATTATATATTCTTATAAGAGACATTAATAGATAAGATAATTATATTAAGTTAAGTACTAAGTAAGATATTATATATAGGTTAGAAAGAGCTATATAGACTAAACTTTAATATTTAGTGTATAAGCTATTTACTAGCGCCTTAGTAAGTAGAAGTTATAAGTTTAATCTATAATACTATCTCTTTCTAAAAAGAGAGTAAGTTCTAATACTTAAACTAATTTTACCTAAAGAATAAAGAAAATAATAAACCTATATATATAAAGACTTACCTACTTTGTAAAAGCTACTATAGGCTAAATATATTACTTACTATATTATTCTATTCTATTACTATATTTCTTTAATATATTTATATACTAATTATAGCTTTAATTATATATATTATTATAGTAAAGTATTAATATAAAGCAAAGTAATAAAACGTAGTTAGTAACTCTATATAGTAATCTTAATATAAGTATATTTTCTAAATATTTTATACTTACTATATATAACTATAGAAATTAATAAAACTTTCTTTCTAATATTTACTATAGATATAGATAGTAATAACGTACTTATAGAGAGTAATAGTAATACTAGAGAGACTTCTCTAGTAGACTTAGAGGTAGTAATAGGTAAGCTATAAGACTATAGAAATATTAAAATATCTTTAATCTAAAGACTAGTAGAAAGCTCTTAGTAGAAAAAGTAGAAATTAGAGTAAAAGTTAGAGCGTAGCGTAATATAGCCTTTCTCTTAGCTATAAAAGTAGATAAATAGAAGTCTAGATAGTGTAGGTAAACTCTAGGTCTAGAGTAATATTAAATTATAGTACTATACTACTATAAAATATAAAAAGATATTTATATAGATAAACTATAGTATAAAGAATAGTAGCCTAGAGAGAACTATAAGAACTTTATATATAGAGAATACTTCTCTTCTTCTTCTTTTTTTTCTATTCTATATCTTTCTATTTTAAAAAACTTCTTATATCTCTAAGAACTTCTTATATCTTTATAAACTCTAAACACCTAAGTACTACTTTCTTATAACTTAATACTAACTAATATCTTTTTAAAAATATCTAACTCTAACTTTATTACTACTACAAAGGCTACTATTATAGCTACTACTAAGATAGCTACTTCTAGCGCGCTTTTTATAAATTACCTAATAATCTAGTAAATAGAATATACTACGTTAAATAAGCTAATAAATAACTATTACTATAACTAGAACGTAATATCTACTATAACTATAGTTCTTCTAAATAAAAAGTAGATATTATATACTACTAAGTATATATATATAAAGCTAAGTTTAAATTTTAAGCTTAAAAATAAAATAATATTAAATAGACTTTATTATAAGAGGTAGTTAGTAGTTACTATTTTTATAGTAGATAGGCTATTTATAATAATAAGCCTAAACATATTAACTAAGAAAGAAATCTTTATAGTATAATAGTATAGATAGCTTAAGAATCTAGAAATATATATTACTAGAAGTGTAGTGCTAACGTAGAAGAAAGTAGACTTTATAGTACTTACTCTAGATTAGTAATATAATAGATAGAAGTAGAAAGTCTTTTATATTCTTTATAAAGTATATAATAATAAGAGATAGATAGTAAAGTATATAGAAGACTATAGTAAGAGCTAGAAACTTATTAGTATAGATAGAGAATAGGTAGATAGGTAATAGTAAATATAGATAGTAAGTAGTAGTTACGTAATATAGCTACTAATATAGCTAGCTTATAGATAATTATATATAAAATATAAGTTACTAGTAATTATATAGGTATTATATAGGTGTCTTAGATTAGATTAGACTTATTTAGTTTCTTTTTAGTGTTACGTAATTATATAAAGCTAGTACTAGTACTAGTTAATAGTCTAGATAGCTATTAGTAATATATAATAAATATAAAGTAGTTAGTGTATTATAATTACGCGTGTAGTAAATATTATATTAGTAGTAGTATAGGTATAAGTATTATAAGTTATAAATCTAGACTTATATTAAAGATTTTTTAAGTTTACTTTTAGAGTCTAATATAGTAATATATTATTACATAATTACGTAAGTACGTAATTACGTAATTACTTAATTTTAAAAAAAGTACGCTATAGACTCTATCTCTTAGGCCTAGAGAGATTATATATATTATATATCTATTATTATACGCGTATACTTATATTAGCTAGCTAGATATATTATTATATTAGAGTATTATATATACGTAAGCGCGCGCGTATATAGATATAAATCTATTTCTATATAGTAAGCTTAAATTACTAGTAGTATAGTAACATTAGTATCTAGTTATAATAGTAGTAACTTAATAACTAGTTCTTACTATAAGTATAGCGTTAGTAAGTCTCTTATAAAGGTATAACTTAGCTAATACTTTTAATTATTATAAGTATAACTAATTATTCTAGTTTTACTATTATTTCTATTAGCTATTATTGCTATAAGACTTCTAGTAATTATTTATACTTTAATCTATAATAGAGTTACTAAGTTAACTAAGAGTATTATAGGTAGAATAACTCTAATAATATTATTATAACTACTAGTTATTAAGTAACTATTAACTAAGTATAGTTAAAGGCGTAAAGTTATATAACTAGTATATTTTATTTACTAGTAAGAGAGTTAAACTTCTTATATATAGTAGGCTTATTAGAATAATTATAGTAATATTAGATTATAGTATTAGTAGAGTTAACTAGATTTATATATAGTTTCTAAGAAGAGTTATTAGAACTCTTAGAGTAGTTTAACTACTAGACTAAATACTAAAAAAGCCTAGAGTACTTTTTTTCTTTTTAAGAGTAGGTAGTAGAGTTCTTAAGCTTTATATTAATATAATAGTCTTTAATTACTTCTACTATATACTTTATATTATCTTTAACTTCTAGATTAAACTTAGTAGAAATTTTAGAGTTCTAAGTCTAACTAGAAAGTAAATTACTTTTAACTAAGTGTAGTAACTATAGATAAAAGATATTATAAATATACTTTATATAAGCTAGTAGATTAAGTTTATACGTAGTGTTATTAATAGCTTATATAATAGTAAAAAGGCTATAGTTCTTTAAATCTAGTAAAGTAGAAAAGTAACGCGTTCTTAGATTATATATATTAAGTATTACTTAGTTACTAACTTTAAACGTAGAAGTAGAAAGCTATTTTTTATTAGTATATTTAGTCTACTTAGCCTAAGCCTATTTTATAAAAAAACGTAACTTATTTTAAAGTATCTTTATCTAATTAGTAAAGATATTAGTGTTAAGATATTTTTATTAAGTAGGCGCTATTAATATTATTACTAAAGCTAGAGCTATAAGCTTAATACTTCTATAAGAGTAGTAGCTTTTAGTTATAAAGAAAAGTAACTTACTTATAGTAGAGCTAATACTAAAATTTACTTTAAACTTAGCTATTAGTAGAAATAGTATCTAGTTATCTTACTTATAGTTAATATAAAATCTAAGGTACTATTTAAAATAAGAGTTTACGTTCTCTATCTAACTATCTATTTATAGATAGTAGATAGTAAAGAACTTTAGTTAGATATCTAGTTACTAGTAAAAGTGTCTCTAGAAATAAAAAATAAACTATAAGTCTTAGTCTAAGATAATCTTCTTAGAGAAACCTTTTTTACGCTAGATATACTTAATAAAGGTAATAATAAAAGCGTTAGTAGTTATACTTACTATTAAAATAAACTTCTTTTTCTTAGTAAGTTAATTAATAATAATAAAAATATTTATAAAGGTCTAGCTATTATATTTATATAGTAGTAGATAGATAATAAAATCTATAAAAATATATAACTAGTACTTATTAAGAACTAGTAGTAAGTAGAGTAATCTATATTTATCTTTCTTATAGGCTTTACTTTTTTTATACGTTAGGTAAGTACGTATATACTATATAATATCTATAGTTATACGTAGCTAGTAGTACTATTATAATAGCTTAGAGTAGAGTTTATATTTACTACTATAACTACTATATACGCTATAATAAGCTTATTTAATAACCTAGATTTATATAACGCTAGTAGAGACGTAGACTTTATTCTATATATATAATAAGCTATTAGTAATCTTATAGTTACTAAGCTTAAGTCTTAGATATTTCTTACTATATATAAGTTTAAATAGTAACTATTATAATCTATTTTTCTTAGCTTAGATAATTATCTATAGTACTATATTATCTTTATATATAGTCTTAACGTTATTAAGTAAGGTTTTAATTAATATCTTAGTAGGTAAAAACGTAGGTAAGAGTATAGATAGTATTAGAGTAGTAGGTAGACTATTATAAGAAGCTATAGATAATATAATTAGTAGTATATCTAGTATTACGCTAGGTAATATAACGCTAGGTATAATATAGTTTAGTAGTATTATAGTAGATAGTGTTATAGAGTTAGGCGTAATTATAATATATAGAGTTATAGTAAGTAAGTCTATAACGTAATTATATATAATATTACTATAATTAGCGTCTTCTCTCTCTTAAGGCTTAACGCTAAATAGTATAGTAAGAAATATGTAGTGTTTAGAAATATTATATTCTTTACTAAGTTAATAAAGTATCTACGTAATAGTAGAAATAAACTTAGAAAGATTATAATAATTACTACTAAGGCGCGTAAGATAGAGTGTATAGTAAGAGCTTCTATTCTTTATAATACTAATAGTATATATATATACTTTAGAATTAACTTAGTTAGACTTAATAATAATCTATACTTAGTGCTGCTAATAAATATTATCTAGAGACTCTAGTAGATTACTAGAACGTCTTATTAAAGTATTAGGCTTAGTTCTTTATTTTCTAGGTCTATACTTAATAAGAAAGTTAAACTTAGCTAGAAACTTAGCCTAGTGTACTTATCTATAGTTAAGTTACTTAGTAGTTATAAAGGTTTATAGTACTTAATAATCTAAAAGAACTTTAATAGCGTTATCTATTCTAGAAAGCTTAAACTTCTATTTCTTAAACGTATTAATAATTATAAGTAGTTTCTTATTATAAATCTTATAGTTATACTCTACTAGTATTATCTTATAAGAGAGAAATATAATAGATTATAAAATACCTTCTAAATTCTTTTATAAAAGAATAGTAGTAGTAATAAAGTTAGAGGTATTTATTTTTAGCTAAGTTTTAAGATTAAAGTTAAAGTATATAAGTATATCTACTATCTTAAACGCGTTCTTAAAGTAGTAGAAAATAGTAACTACTTTACTATTTAGAGCTAAAGAAAACTAATATCTCTAATTTTTACTATTTCTATTCTTTTGCGTAAGCTTAGTTAAGGCCTTAGTAATATATAAAAAGCTCTTAATAAAGTAATAGTAGAAATTAGTAAAACTAAGAAATAACTATATATTTTTAACTAAATAAAGTACTTACTATTCTAATATAGTAGCTACTTTCTTAGAGTTTATCTTAATACTATTAGTAGTAAGAATTAGACTAAGATATTTAACTTTCTTAACTTTAAACTTATACTTAGTAGAGTTTAAGTAAAGGCTAGTATTATAGATCTTAGTAAGAACTTTAATAACGTTAGCCTTATAAGCTACTTTGTTATTATTATATATATATATATAAAAATATTATTAAGATATACTATATATATATTATCTAAGTATTTATAAAGAGTTTTATTAATAAACGTTTAGAAAGTACTAAGTATATTATATAAGCTAAATAGTATAATAACGTACTTATATAGCTTATATCTTATAAGAAAAGTAGTCTTTTTTTTATTACTTTCTTTAATATAAATAGTATTAAACACTATAACTATATTAATAATAGTTATCTACTTAACCTTAGCTATCTATAAGAGAGTTTTTTTAATAGATAGTAGTATATTATAGTTCTTTTTAGTAATAGTGTTAAGCTAGTAATAATTTATATAGATGCGTAGACTACTACTAAGCTTCTTAACTACTAATATAGGTAAAGCGTAGAGTAATATAGAAGAGTAGATAAAACTATAGCTAAGTATATTATTAATATAGACTTTAATAGCGTAAGTTTTAGTGCGTATTAACTTATATATCTTAGACTTATAGATATAACTATTAGTATTAATTTTATAGTTAACTTCTTTATAATAAAGAGCTAGCTTACTAGCGTCTATAGAATTAAATAAGTCTAGTATTTTATTATATAGCTAGTTAGAAATAAGCTTATAAATCTTAGCTTTAGTTATATAAAAGCTTTCTATCTTATTTATATAATAGTTATAGTTCTCTTAACTAACTATAGTAAGGCTAGTAACCTTACGCTTAAATATATCTAAGTTATAGTTCTTATCTAGTAGGTTAGTAAGCTTTTTCTAGTCTTCTAGTTAAATTTAGATAGCTTTATCTAGATTATATATAGCTATAAAGTAAGTAGCCTTTACTATAATAATATAGATTTTACCTAAAGAACTAAAGTGCTATAATTTAGATTTTATAAGTATACTATTACTATAGATAGTCTTAGGTAGACTATACTTAAGATAGAAGAAAGTATAATAAGGTAACTTAAATATTATACTTTATAGTAAGAACGTAAGTATTAGATTATAGTTCTCTAACTAGGTTATACCTAAGATAAGATTAAACTTACTAATATCTATAATAAAGTAAGTTACTATAGCTTAGTAACTACTATATTTAATAGATAGTTCTATAGCTTAATCTAATATATTAATAACTTTACTATCTATAAAAAAAAGATAGATAGGTAATATTATAGTTATAGTAGTTAGGCTATAGTTCTTAACCTATTACTAATTTATAAAGCTAGCACTTACTTCTATATTAATAAGAGTTATAGTCTTATACTATTATTTAGATAGTAATATAGTATAGAAGTTATAGTAGAGTTAGTTAGTAGAGTAAAGATTACTTTTAATAGTAATAGTAGAAATATAAGAATCTAAGACGCTAGTAGAGTAATTCTAGAAAAGTAGTTTAGTAGTAGTAATCTTAAGGTAATTATAATATTTACGTATCTTTTAATTCTACTATATATTCTTACGCTAGTTTAGCTTCTAAATACAACTAGTATTAGAAGTATCTAGTTTTCTAACTTAGACTTACTTATATTATTTATATTACTCTTCTTATCTATTATAATATTAGAATTATTAGTATTAGTATTATTATTATCTTTAATAGTGTATTTAGTGTCTATAGCGTTAAGGCGTATACTACTAATCTTAGCTTTAATCTTATTCTAATCTAAAATAAAGTAGCTTTTCTTATTATAAGCTTAATAACTTTTATTACTATAGTAGAAGTAGACTTAGACTTTAGCTATTATATCTTTCTAAGCTTATATACGCTGTAATATAGCTTTATACTATTAGCTATATCTAGACTTAGCTTTACGCTCTAAGTTATAATTATTAGATAACTAATTATAACTCTTTAGTGTATAGACCTTATTAGTGTTAGCACTTATAGTAGTAGCTTTACTATTATTAATTTACTTCTATATTAGATCTATCTTATAGATAGTATCTAAGAACTTTATAAAAGCTCTATTTTATTAGTTATTAAAGTTAGATAATATAAAGAAAGTAAGTTATAAGTAAAGCTATTAGTAATAGTATAGAACTATAATAGAGTTAGAAAGCTTAGTTAGTTAGTAGATAGCTATAACATAGCTACGCTAGTTAATAAACTTCTCTAATTAGTCTATTACTAAAAAGCTATTACTAATCTTTGTTTACGCTTCTTACTAGCGTTTAAAAGTAGACTAGCTAAAGTATTTATCTAAAGCTTCTAGAATATTAAGATACTTATAGAAGAAGCTAATACTATCTTTAATATATATCTAGGTATTACTATTAATTCTAGTCTCTAAGTAGGCTATACGCTTATCTTCTAGAAGTAATTTATACTTCTAAAGAGCTATATAATACTACTTAGAATAGTTCTTTCTATTTTTATTATCTTTCTAAATCTCTACGTTAGAGAGCTTAAAAGTAGTATAACCTATTCTACTAACTATAGACTCTACTAGCTAAGTGTATATCTAGTGCATAATCTAATAACTATTATAGAGTAGTAGGTAGTAGATATAAAGTTTAGTATTTAATAAGTTTAGGTATAGATAGTAAGAATAAGAGCGTAAGCGTAATAATAAAAATAAATATTACTAATAGTTATAAGAGTCTTATTAAGAGTAGCGCTTAGGCTCTTATATATATTAACTTAGATATAAGTTTAGAAAGGTAGTATAATAGTTAATAGTATAATAATTAGTAGTGTAATAGTTATTAGTGTAATAGTTACTATAATTAGAGCACTTAGTGCGTTACGTAGAGCTATATTATAATATAGTAAGTAGCTAATAGCTAGACTTAAAAGCTTAAAGGCATTAGATAACTTTATTATATTATTATAACTACTAGTTAAGATTTTCTTTTAATCTATCTATATTATTATTAGCTAAGAGTACTTATTTCTTAAGACTTTTATTTTAGGTAAGAACATTTTTATAGTCTTAATTCTTCTAAGTATAATCTTAGAACTAATATAGTAAGTAAGCCTTCTTCTTAGTAAGCTACTTAAAGGTAGTCTAGTACTTATTATAAAATTCTATATATAACTTATAAAACTTATTAGCTTCTTTTTTATTAAGAGTAGTATTAGTATATGTAGAATTAGTGTATAGAGTGTTAGAGAAGAAAAATATACATAATATATTAACTTTATCTTAGAGCTTATTATATTAGCGCTCTAGATTATTATATAACTTAGTAGTTATAGTAAGATAGTTTTAAGTAGTAATAAGATAGTTTTAAAGACTAGTAGTCTTATTTTTATAGAAGTAAACTAAGACCTAAAGCTTACTAAAGTACTTCTCTATTCTTAGAATAATAGAAATAGCTTTATTAAAGTCTTTCTTAGTAATATTACTAGGCTAGAGATTATATAGATCTAGTACAGCCTTAGATAAGCTTCTTATAATTTTAATAAAGAAAGTTTATAGTAAATCTATAGAGTATTATACTACTTTAAGAAGGTCTTTATTATTATAGATAGTGTAGTAAGTTTCTTCTAAAAGAGATTCTTAGCCTAAGTTTAGACTATACTATTTCTTCTTCTTATTATTATTATTATTATCTTTAAGTTTAATAATCTTTATAAAAGTAAAGTTAGAGTAACTAAGCTTTATATATACTTAGAACTTATTATAAATAGACTAAAGATAATAACTACTAAAAAAAATATTATATAGGTCTTTAGTAGGTATAGAAACTATTATAGGCTTAATAGAGATAATATAGTTATTCTATAGATCTTCTTTCTAATTTAGAAGAGTAAAGTAGCTAAAGATACTCTATTAACTAAGCTTAGTATAGTAAATAATAGAAATATTATTAGAGTTACCTTAGCTAATAGTTTATTAGGTATTAGTCTAAGTTAAAGAGTTAGTAATAACGTAATTATACTATTACTATTACTTATAACTTAAATCTTAACTATAGAATAGTACTTATAATAGTATTAGAGCCTAGCGCTTATAGCTAGATTCTTAGCTATATAAAAAAGTAGAAGCTTTACTAGTAGTAGTTTTAGAGCTACGCTTAGTATAGATAATTAGACTATTAGATAGGCCTATAGCCTTAGCTATAGAAGAACTTATAGTTAATTAGTAGTAGCTAAGTATAACGTTAGTATTAATAAGGTTATTACTATTAGATATTATAATAGTTAATAGTTAAGTGTAATAACGTTAGTAGTTAAGATAGATAGTAGAGAGAAAAAAAGTATAGAGGTAAGAGAGTAGTACGTTAAATAGATAGAAGTAGAGTAATTATTTACTATCTATAGTTCTACTTACTTATTATAAAGTAGTAAGCTAGACCTTCTACTATTTACTAAGAAATAGTATAGTAATACTATAAATAGTAATATTATTAACTATAATTATTTCTACATAGTAACGTAATACTCTTTTAGAGTTATAATATACTTAGTAATATTCTTTAATAATAGGCTTCTAGTATAATACACTATCTATAGTTAGTGCGCGTATACTACCTATATAATAAGTTCTACTCTATAGTTATATAATAGAGCCTTATAGTAGCGTAATATTAGTAGCTAATCTAGAAGTATAACTAAAGGTAAAGAATATATTATAAGAGTATAAGATTATTAGTGCCTTAGCTATAAAGTTATAAATTATAATATTTATAAGCGCGCGCTAAGTTCTTTAGTATAGTTACTTACTACGTGTATTCTAGGTACTATAAGGTAGACGTAATATAGTGTAAAAAATATTAATAGATAAGATAATTATATTAAGTTAAGTACTAAGTAAGATATTATATATAGGTTAGAGAAAGCTATATAGGCTAAACTTTAATATTTAGCGCACAAGCTATCTACTAGCGCCTTAGTAAGTAAAGATTATAAGTTTAATCTATAATAATTCTTAATAGCTTATAACTAATAAAACTATAAATTATAAAGTAATAATAAATACTAAAATATTTAGTAAGTAAAATTATACTTTTATATATATACTCTCTATTCTCTATTTTTATCTCTATCTTTATTTTTATTTTATAGCTTATAGTAAATTAGAGATTTAAAACTTATTAAAAATATAAATAGTAGCTTAAATCTAATACTAAAGCTATACTATAAATAATCTCTTAACTATATTTTTACTCTTTTATAAGTTCTTCTAGTATTAGTAAGTCTAAAGCTAATCTTATTACTAGTTATATTACCTTTCTCTATACTTATATTAATTATATTCTTATACTATATTACGTTACTTATTAAAGCTTCTATAAACTACTTTAAAACTACTACTAAAAAGAAAGCTTTTAGTTAGACTATTTTAGTAATTATTATATAAACTATTATTAAAGCTATTATAAAGACTATTATTAAAGCTTTTAAAGTTTATTTTACTTATTTTATATTATATTCTAAAACTACTAAAACTATTACTACTATTAATACTATTAAGATTATTATACTACTACTATAAAAGCTTTTAATATATAAACTAAAACTTTTTATAGTTTTCTATTATAGCTAAGCTTTTAAGTAACTTACTAGTAATATATAAAAGTTTTTTTATAAGCTATATCTACTCTAAAAAAAGTAATAAAATAGTTATTATATTACTAGTATTACTCTTTCTACTTAGAGTAATCTATTAATTATCTATACTATATATACTTATAACTTTATATATAAAATTAGACTATAAATAGCTCTACTTATAAAGATAAAAGTAGCTATTATATACTAGTGTAAGGCGTTTATTAGAATTCTTAGCTAAAGTAATAATAAATAAACTAAAGAAAATAAAATATTTAAAGTCTACTTTTAGTATAATAATACTATTAAATAAATAATAGCTATATTAGTATTCTACTATTATAGTTACTCTTAAGAACTAAGCTATAATAAAGTAGTTATTTTTATTAGCTTAAGTTATATTATATTAATAGCTAAAGATTAAATATAGTAAAGTATTAATACTATAAATATTACTTAATATAAAGTTTTTTTTCTTAGTAAGATCTTAAAAGTAATATATTATTAGTTTATATAAAAGCCTTAGTACTAATAGTAATATACACTAAATATATTAAAATTTTAAAATCTTTTAGTAGTTCTAGAATAACTTTAAAAGCTAGACGTTTTTTAATATTTTTTTACTAAATAGAGTTTACAAAATTAAATATAAGGTACTAATAGAAACTTAGAAAAATTTTAACTTAATAACTAAAGTATACTATTATAGTTATATACTACTCTAATACTTAAAAAAAATAGAATTATAAAATTTCTATACTTATACTACTATTAATTTTTTTATACTTATCTTTATCTAAGTACTTAAAAATACTTTAATATAACTTTTATATATATATAATACTATTAAAACTTAGCTCTAATAAATATAAGCTAATTAAGCTTATTAACTTTTTTAATAGAAAGTATTTTAGCTATATTACTAAGTATAAAAAAGCTATTAACTAAAAACGTATATTTTTACTTTAAGTAATTACTATAAAGATTATAATAACTTAGTTATTATTATCTTTTTATTATTAAGCTTTATTAAGATTATACTTATTATAATTTCTTAATAAATTAGAAAAATTTCTAGTAAATCTAATTGCTTACGTAATTAAGATTTTAGTAGCTAGTTTTAATCTACTATACTAGAAGATTCTAAAACACCTCTATTTATCTTAGCCTAGTTAATATTAGAGTTATTACGTAATTTAATAACTTTTATCTTCTTATCTCTTTTTCTATAATTACTAAAAGATCTAGTAATAAACTAATTATTAGTTTATGTAATACAATATATAGACTAATATAATTAGTACTAGTCTAGATTATAAATCTAGAAGATAAGAAGAATTTAGTAGACTTAAATTATAAATCTAGAAATTAAGTAGATTTAATTATAAATCTTTATTTTTAGGTAGAAATAAGTAGATATTTATATAATTATTCTAGTAGCTATTTTCTATAAAAGAAATAGTAATTCTTTATAGTTATTCTTTACTTAGTAATAATATTATTACTTTTTACCTACTATCTACTTTATAATTAATTATTATAATCTTTATTAGTTATACTATTTATTATAGTATTTAACTACTTTATTCTAATAAAGCTATATTCTATTATTAGAGAATAGTTATTATTACCTCTCTATTTTTTATAGATTATAAGCCTAGCTAGACGCTTATAGCTTTGTTAGAACATATTTTATTTATATTATTACTTATTCTAAGTAATTAATATATTTAAAAGAAAAAGATTTTTATTTTTATTCTAAAAGAGTTATTCTTTAGAATTAATAAAATATCTATTTTAGAACTATATAGTTTAACTTATACTTTTTATCTATTATTATAATAGTACCTTTTTAGCTTTAAGCTATTTAAAGATTTATAATCTTTATTTAGTAGTTAATTAGCCTCTATTATAATTAATAATAAAAAGAAAAGTACTTATTATTATTTTATAATAATAAGAAAAAAAGCTTTTAGTTATTATTATTAATAATTAATAAGAAAGAAACTAGAGTACTTCTTATTAATATTAATAAAATAACAGTATTAGCTAAGACTTTTACTAGTATTAGTCTCTACTTACTCTACTTATAGAAATATAAAATAATAAAGTTTTATATACGTTTTCTCTATTTAGAGAGTAGTTAGTTACCTACGTATATTATTTTAAAAGTAAACTAGCTAGAAGCTTTAATAAGCTTAAAGAATTTATTTTACTAGAATTATATATATAAAAAGATATTTTAAAAACGCGTTCTACTTTATATATACTAGTATTTGTAATCTCTCTTAGAGAAAAAGAGAGAATTCTTTAAGTTATTAATTATCTAAAAAATAAAAGTCTATAATTTTAGTTATTATTACTATAATAACTTTATCTTTATTATTAAAGATCTATAGTAATAAAGTTTTACTTTAGTTACTATTAGAAATTTAGCTTTATTACTATTTTCTATATTCTAGATTCTAGAATTATT